>NW_026530291.1:257457-341468 GCF_026979565.1 Vidua chalybeata
GGGGGTTTGGGGGGTCTGGGGGCTCCAACCGGGGGGGGGTGCAGGAGTTCGAGGGGTGCTGGGGAAGGGGGGGGGGGTTAATTCTGGGGAGGGGGCGCGGGGGTGGGGGGGCAGCGGACCCTCCCCTCCCCCCCCCGTCCCGGTTCTCCCGCCATTCCCGGGCCCGGCCCCACGTGCGCCGCTCCCGCCCCGCCCCCACCCCCGCCCCTCCCCCACAGCGGGGACCGGGTCCGGCCCGGGGGGGGTCCCAAATGTCCGGGACCCCCCCCCGCGCCCCTTCCTCACCATTTACTGACCCCCCCCCCAATTTATTGAGTCCCCCCCGCGCCCCTCCCCCCATTTATTGTCCCCATGACCCCCCCCCGTGCCCCTCCCCCATTTATCGACCCCTCCCCCATTTATCGGCCCCTCCCCCATTTATTGATCCCTCCCCAGTTATTGACCCCCCCAAGACCCCTCTCCCATTTATCGACCCCTCCCCCATTTATTGATCCCTCCCCAGTTATTGACCCCCCCAAGACCCGTCTCCCATTTATTGACCCCTCCCCCATTTATTGATCCCTCCCCATTTATTGATTCCTCCCCAGTTATTGATCCCCCCAAGACCCCTCTCCCATTTATTGACCCCTCCCCCAATTTGTTGACCCCTCCCCCCATTTATGGGCCCCTCTCCCATTTATTGACCCCCCCCCAATTTATCAACTCCTCCCTCATTTATTGACCCCTCCCCATTTATTGACCTCTGCTTAGTTATTGACCCCCCAAGACCCCTCCCCCCATTTATCAACCCCTCCCCCATTTATTGACCCCTCCCCCCAATTTATCGACCCCTCCCCCATTCATCGACCCCTCCCCAGGGACCCCTCCCGATTTCTTGACCCCCCCCCTCTCTCCCCCACCCCCCCCATTCTCTCTGCAGCCGCCGCCGGGAGGAGCCCCCCGGGACCCCCCCCTCCCCCCCGGGACCCCTCCCCAGCCCCCCCCGGCCCCCCCGGCCCCCCCGGGACCCCCGGGACCCCCGGCCATGGAGTGGCAGCCGGACGAGCAGGGCCTGCAGCAGGTGCTGCAGCTGCTCAAGGACTCGCAGTCGCCCAACACGGCCACGCAGAGAGTGGTGCAGGACGTATCCGCAGCAGGGAACGGGAATGGGGAACGGGAATGGGGAATGGGAACGGGGAGTGGGAACGGGAATGGGGAACGGGAATGGGAACGGGGAACCGGGAATGGGAACGGGGAGTGGTGCAGGACATATCCGCAGCAGGGAACGGGAATGGGGAACGGGAATGGGAACGGGAATGGGAACGGGGAGTGGGAATGGGGAGTGGTGCAGGACGTATCCGCAGCAGGGAACGGGAATGGGGAACGGGGAACCGGGAATGGGAACGGGGAATGGGAACGGGGAGTGGTGCAGGACGTATCCGCAGGGAATGGGAACGGGGAACGGGGAATGGGAACGGGAATGGGAACGGGGAATGGGAACGGGGAGTGGTGCAGGACGTATCCGCAGGGAACGGGGAACCGGGAATGGGAACGGGGAATGGGAACGGGGAGTGGGAACGGGGAGTGGTGCAGGACGTATCCGCAGGGAACGGGAATGGGGAACGGGAATGGGAACGGGGAACCGGGAACGGGAATGGGGAGCGGTGCAGGACGTATCCACAGCAGGCAACGGGAATGGGGAACGGGAATGGGAACGGGGAATGGGAACGGGGAGTGGTGCAGGACGTATCCGCAGGGAACGGGAATGGGAACGGGGAACCGGGAATGGGAACGGGAATGGGGAGCGGTGCAGGACGTATCCGCAGGGAACGGGAATGGGGAACCGGGAATGGGAATGGGGAACGGGAATGGGGAACGGGGAACCGGGAACGGGAACGGGAATGGGGAGTGGTGCAGGACGTATCCACAGCAGGGAACGGGAATGGGGAACGGGGAACCGGGAATGGGAACGGGGAACCGGGAATGGGAACGGGGAATGGGAACGGGGAGTGGTGCAGGACGTATCCACAGGGAACGGGAACGGGGAACGGGAATGGGAACGGGGAATGGGAACGGGGAGTGGTGCAGGACGTATCCGCAGGGAACCGGGAACGGGAATGGGAATGGAAACAGGAACGGGAATGGGGAACCGGGAATGGGGAACGGTGCAGGACGTATCCGCAGGGAACCGGGAACGGGGAACGGGGAACCGGGAATGGGAACGGGAATGGGAACGGGGAACCGGGAACGGGAACGGGAATGGGAACGGGGAGTGGTGCAGGACGTATCCGCAGGGAACGGGAATGGGAACGGGGAACCGGGAATGGGAACGGGAACGGGAATGGGAACGGGGAGTGGTGCAGGACGTATCCGCAGGGAATGGGGAATGGGAACGGGAACGGGAATGGGGAACGGGAATGGTGCAGGACGTATCCGCAGGGAACGGGGACGGGAACGGGAATGGGGAATGGGGCAGAATGTATCCGCAGGGAACGGGGACGGGAACGGGAATGGGGAATGGGGCAGGATGTATCCGCAGGGAACGGGGACGGGAACGGGAATGGGGAATGGGGCAGGATGTATCCGCAGGGAACGGGAACGGGAGAATGGGAATGGGAATGGAAACAGGAATGGGAATGGGGAATGGTGCAGGACGTATCTGCAGGGAACCGGGAATGGGAACGGGAAATGGGAATGGGGAATGGGAATGGGGAGTGGTGCAGGACGTATCCACAGGGAATGGGAACGGGGAATGGGGAACAGGAATGGGAACGGGAATGGGGAACGGGAATGCGGAATGGGGCAGGATGTATCCGCAGGGAACGGGGAATGGGAACAGGGAGTGGGAATGGGGAACGGGAACCGGGAACGGGGAACTGGGAATGGAGAGCTGGGAATGGGGAACCGGGAATGGGGCAGGATGTATCTGCAGGGAACCGGGAATGGGAACGGGAACCAGGAATGGGGAGTGGGGTATGGGGAACCGGGAATGGGGAACCGGGAATGGGGCTGGGGGCACTGGGAATAGGGCAGGACGTATCCTGGGGGCCAACGGGAATGGGGGGCGCCGGGGGGGCACTGGGAATGGGGCTGGGGTCTGTCCTGGGGGGCACCGGGAATGGGGCTGGGGACACCGGGGGGGGGCCACTGGGATGGGACCCTCGGGATGGGGATGGGGGCACTGGGAATGGGGATGGGACCCTCGGGATGGGGATGGGATCACCGGGATGGGGGGCTCGGAGCGCCAGGGCGTGGAGGTCTCTGTTCTGTGGGGGAAGTGCCGGGGTGGGCGCCCCTGTCCCCCCCCCCCCCATGTCCCCCCCCCAGTGTCCCCCCCATTGTCCCCCCCCCGTGTCCCCCCCCGTGTCCCCCCCCCCGTCCTTAACCCCCCGCAGAAGCTGAAGCAGCTGAACCAGTTCCCGGATTTCAACAATTACCTGATCTTCGTGCTCACCCGCCTCAAGTCCGAAGGTTTTTGGGGAGGGGTCCCGGGCTGGGGGCTGGGGGGGGTCTGGGGGCGGCGGTGACCCCCCGGGGGGGGGGCACGGAGCCCCCCCCAACGTGCGGTGCCCCCCCCAGACGAGCCGACGCGCTCGCTGAGCGGGCTGATCCTCAAGAACAACGTCAAGGCGCACTTCCAGAGCTTCCCCCCGCCCGTGGCCGAGTTCATCAAGCAGGAGTGCCTGAAGCACCTGGGCGACGCCTCCTCGCTCATCCGGGCCACCATCGGTGAGGGGCACACCTGGGCACGCCTGGGAGCACACCTGGGCACGCCTGGGGGCACACCTGTGTGATACCTGGGCACATCTGGGCACACCTGTGTGATACCTGGGCACACCTGTGTGATACCTGGGCACACCTGGGGGCACCTGGGGGCACACCTGTGTGATACCTGGGCACATCTGGGCACACCTGTGTGATACCTGGGCACGCCTGTGTGATACCTGGGCACACCTGAGCACACCTGTGTGATACCTGGGCACACCTGGGGCATGCCTGGGGGCACACCTGTGTGATACCTGGGCACACCTGGGCACACCTGTGTGATACCTGGGCACACCTGGACACACCTGGGGGTACCTGTGTGATACCTGGGCACACCTGGGCACATGTGGGTAACGTCTGGGGCACACCTGGGCACACCTGAGCACACCTGTGTGATACCTGGGCACAACTGAGCACACCTGGGCACACCTGGGTAATGCCTGGGTCACACCTGGGCACACCTGTGTGACACCTGGGCACACATGGGCACACCTGAGGGTGCCTGGGTCACACCTGGGGGTGCCCTGGTCACACCTGGGTCACACCTGGGTCACACCTGGGTACCTGTGTCACACCTGGGCACCTGTGTGACCCCTCTGGGACCCCCCCTCACCTGTCCTGTGTCTCTTCCCCCATCAGCCCGTGGTTTCTAATAGGGAGCTGCAAATGTAGCCCAAACCCCCCCCAAAATCCCCCCCCCACCAGCTCACCTGTGCACCTGTCCGCAGGTATCCTGATCACCACCATCGCCTCCGAGGGCGAGCTGCAGATGTGACCCCAAAACCCCCCAGAATCCCCCCCCAAACTTCCCAAACCCTTTCTCCAAAGCCCCCAACCCCCCCAAAATCCACTCAACCCACCCCGAAATCCCCCCCCAAGCCCGGTGGCCGGCTCACCTGCGCACCTGTCCGCAGGTATCCTGATCACCACCATCGCCTCCGAGGGCGAGCTGCAGATGTGACCCCAAAACCCCCCCAGAACCCCCCCCCAACTTCCCAAACCCCCCCAAAATCCACTCAACCCCCCCCGAAATCCCCCCCCAAGCCCGGTGGCCGGCTCACCTGCGCACCTGTCCGCAGGTATCCTGATCACCACCATCGCCTCCAAGGGCGAGCTGCAGATGTGGCCGGAGCTGCTGCCCCAGCTCTGCAACCTGCTCAACTCCGAGGACTACAACACCTGCGAGGTGCACCTGCCTGGGGGGGGGGGGCGCACCTGGGCGCACCGGGGGGGGGGCGTGGCCGCCGCTGACCCCGCCCCCCCCCCCCCACGCCCCGGTCTGTGCTCCCAGGGGGCTTTCGGGGCGCTGCAGAAAATCTGCGAGGACTCCTCGGAGCTGCTGGACAGCGACGCCCTGAACCGGCCCCTCAACGTCATGATCCCCAAATTCCTGCAGTTCTTCAAGCACTGCAGCCCCAAAATCAGGTGGGGACAGGTGTGGGACAGGTGTGGGACAGGTGGGCACGCACCTGTGTCCCTGTGCCTCTGGGAGGTGGGGATATGGGGGCTTCAGTAGCCCCCAAAAATCCTGATTTCGAAAAATGTCTGGTTCCCAAATTCCTGCAGTTCTTTGAGTACTGCGGCCCCAAAATCAGGTGAGGACAGGTGTGGGACAGGTGTGGGACAGGTGAGCACACACCTGTGTCCCTGTGCCTCAGGGAGGTGGGGATATGGGGGCTTCAGTAGCCCCCAAAAGTCCTGATTTTTAAAAACGCTCTGATCCCCAAAATTCCTGCGGTTCCTCAAGCATTGCAGCCCCAAAATCAGGTGTGGGACAGGTGTGGGACAGGTGTGGGACAGGTGGGGACGCACCTGTGTCCCTGTGCCTCAGGGAGGTGGGGATACGGGGGCTTCAGAGGCCCCAAAAAATCCAGATTTTGAAAAATGCCCAGGTGGGTTCGGGGGGTTCAGGTGGGTTTTGGGGTGCCCAGGTGACTCTCAGGTGGGTTTGGGGTGCCCAGGTGACCCCTGCCCCGCCCGCAGGTCCCACGCCATCGCCTGCGTGAACCAGTTCATCATGGACCGGGCGCAGGCGCTGATGGAGAACATCGACACCTTCATCGAGGTGAGGGCACACCTGGCACCTGGGGGGGCACCTGGGCCTGTGCCCGGCACCTGGGGGGTCCCAGGGGGTCCTGGGGGTCTCACCTGTCCCTGTCCCAGCACCTGGGGGGTCCCGGGGGTCTCACCTGGCCCTGTCCCAGCACCTGGGGGGTCCCGGGGGTCTCACCTGTGCCTCCCCCAGCACCTGGGGGGTCCCTGGGGGTCCCGGGGGTCTCACCTGTCCCGTCCCCAGCACCCGGGGGGTCCCGGGGGTCCGGGGGGGTCTCACCTGTGCCTCCCCCAGCACCTGGGGGGTCCCGGGGATCTCACCTGTCCCTGTCCCAGCACCTGGGGGGTCCCTGGGGGTTCTGGGGGTCTCACCTGTGCCTCCCCCAGCACCTGGGGGGTCCCTGGGGGTCCCGGGGGTCTCACCTGTCCCTGTCCCCAGCACCTGGGGGGTCCCTGGGGGTCTCACCTGTCCCTGTCCCAGCACCTGGGGGGTCCCGGGGGGTCTCACCTGTGCCTCCCCCAGCACCTGGGGGGTCCCTGGGGGTGCCGGGGGTCTCACCTGTGCCTCCCCCAGCACCTGGGGGGTCCCGGGGGTCTCACCTGGCCCTGTCCCCAGCACCTGGGGGGTCCCGGGGGGTCTCACCTGTGCCTCCCCCAGCACCTGGGGGGTCCCTGGGGGTGCCGGGGGTCTCACCTGTGCCGTCCCCAGCACCTGTTCGCGCTGGCGGTGGACGAGGAGCCCGAGGTGCGCAAGAACGTGTGCCGGGCGCTGGTGATGCTGCTGGAGGTGCGCATCGACCGCCTGATCCCCCACATGTACAGCATCATCCAGGTGAGCGGGCACCTGGCACAGGTGAGGGGCTGGGACAGGGGTTGGGGGGGCACCTGGGTACAGGTGAGGGGTTTGGGGCACAGTTCAAGGGTCACCTGTGCCCAGGTGACGGATTTGGGGCACAGTTCAGGGGTTACCCACGCCCAGGTGAGGGGTTTGGGGGTCACCTGTGCCCAGGTGAAGGTTTTGGGGCACAGTTCAGGGGTTACCTGTGCTCAGGTGAGGGGTTTGGGTGTTACCTGTGCTCAGGTGAAAGGTTGAGGGAGTCACCTGTGCCCAGTTCAGGGGTTACCAGTGCCTAGGTGAGGGGTTTTGGGGTTACCTGTGCCCAGGTGAGAGGTTGAGGGACTCACCTGTGCCCAGTTCAGGGGCTACCTGTGCCCAGGTGACGGATTTGGGGGTTACCTGTGCCCAGTTCAGGGGTTACCTGTGCCCAGGTGACGGATTTGGGGGTTACCTGTGCCCAGGTGAGAGGTTGAGGGACTCACCTGTGCCCAGTTCAGGGGCTACCTGTGCCCAGGTGACGGATTTGGGGGTTACCTGTGCCCAGTTCAGGGGTTACCTGTGCCCAGGTGACGGATTTGGGGGTTACCTGTGCCCAGTTCAGGGGTTACCTGTGCCCAGGTGAGGGGTTTGGGGGTCACCTGTGCCCAGGTGAGCTCACCTGTCCCCGGGTGTGGCAGTACATGCTGCAGAGGACGCAGGACAGTGACGAGAACGTGGCGCTGGAGGCCTGCGAGTTCTGGCTGACGCTGGCGGAGCAGCCGATCTGCAAGGACGTGCTGACGGCACACCTGGTGCAGTGAGTGTCCCGAAATCCCCGAAATCTGCCCCAAAATCCACCCCGAGCTCATGGGAACACCTGGTGCAGTGAGTGTCCCGAAATCCCCGAAATCCACCCCAAAATCCACCCCAAAATCCACCCTGAACCCACTGCAGGGCTGACAGCACACCTGGTGCAGTGAGTGTCCCGAAATCCCCGAAATCCGCCCCAAAATCCGCCCCAAAATCCACCCCGAGCCCATGGGAACACCTGGTGCAGTGAGTGACCCGAAATCCCCAAAATCCACCCCAAAATCCACCCCAAAATCCACCCTGAACCCACTGCAGGGCTGACAGCACACCTGGTGCAGTGAGTGTCCCGAAATCCCCGAAATCCGCCCCAAAATCCGCCCCAAAATCCACCCCGAGCCCATGGGAACACCTGGTGCAGTGAGTGACCCGAAATCCCCAGAATTCACCCCAAATCCCCAATCCCCCCCAGGCTGATCCCGATCCTGGTGCACGGGATGCGCTACTCGGAGATCGACATCATCCTGCTCAAGGTGGGCACTGGGAGCACTGGGAGCGCTGGGGCTGTACTGGTGTGACTGGGGCTGTACTGAGGCTGTACTGGTGTGACTGGAGCTGTGCTGGGGGCACTGGGGGGGCTGTACTGGTGTAACTGGGAGCTGTATTGGGGCTGTACTGGGGCTGTACTGGGAGCACTGGTGTGACTGGGGCTGTACTGGGGCTGTACTGGTGTGACTGGGAGCACTGGGGGGGTTGTACTGGTGTGACTGGGGCTGTACTGGGAGCTGTACTGGTGTGACTGGGGCTGTACTGGGGCTGTACTGGGGTTGTACTGGTGTGACTGGGAGCACTGGGGGGGTTGTACTGGTGTGACTGGGGCTGTACTGGGGCTGTACTGGTGTGACTGGGGCTGTACTGAGGCTGTACCGGTGTGACTGGGGCTGTACTGGGAGCTGTACTGGGGCTGTACTGGTGTGACTGGAGCTGTGCTGGGGGCACTGGGGGGGCTGTACTGGTGTAACTGGGAGCTGTATTGGGGCTGTACTGGGGCTGTACTGGGAGCACTGGTGTGACTGGGGCTGTACTGGGGCTGTACTGGTGTCACTGGGGCTGTACTGGTGTAACTGGGAGCACTGGGGGGGGCTGTACTGGTGTGACTGGAGCTGTACTGGTGTCACTGGGAGCTGTATTGGGGCTGTACTGGGGCTGTACTGGTGTAACTGGGAGCACTGGGGGGGGCTGTACTGGTGTGACTGGAGCTGTACTGGTGTCACTGGGAGCTGTATTGGGGCTGTACTGGGGCTGTACTGGTGTAACTGGGAGCACTGGGGGAGCTGTACTGGTGTCACTGGGGCTGTACTGGGGCTGTACTGGGAGCACTGGGAGCACTGGTGTGGCCGGAGATGATGACAGCCTCCGCCTGAGCCCTGAGGGTCACTCGTGTTCGTACTGTCTGATCCGGGCCGGGAGGGGGCGCTGTCGCGACGACGTCACGTCGCGATACAATGACGTCACGTCGCGATACAATGACGTCACGTCGCGATACAGTGACGTCACGTCGCGATACAGTGACGTCACGTCGCGATACAGTGACGTCACGTCGCGATACAGTGACGTCACGTCGCGATACAGTGACGTCACGTCGCGATACAATGACGTCACGTCGCGATACAATGACATCGTGTCCGTGCGCCGCGATGTGACGACGTCACGTCGCGATATGACAACTTTATGTCGCGATACGACGATATCGCTTCCCAATGCAACGACGTTACACCACAACGCGACGTCACGCCGCGATACGGCGGCGCCGCGTTTCCGTGTCGCGATACGGTGCTGCCGCGTCACGATACAATGACTTCGTGTCACAATACAGTGACTTTACACTGTGACACAATGACTTTATGTCGCGACACAATGACTTTATGTCGCGATACAATGACTTTATGTCGTGATACAATGACTTTATGTCGCGATACAATGACTTTATGTCACTTCACAATGGTTTTATGTCGTGATACAATGACTATGTCGTGATAGAATGACTTTTTGCCGCGATACAATGACTTTACATCGCAACACAATGACTTTATGTCGGAATACAATGGCTTTACATTGTGATACAGCGACTTTATGTCGCGACATAACGACATCGCTTCCCAACACGACATCATGCCATGATGTGACGACGTCGCGACGCGGCGACTCCGTGTCACGACACGCCTCTATGTCGCAACACGACTCTGTGTCGTGACACGATTCCATGTTAGGACGTGCCTCCATATCGTGACACGCCTCCACGTCGCGATACAGCTCTGTGTTGCGATACACCTCCATGTCACGACACCCCTCCATGTCATGACATGCCTCCGTGTCGTGATACAACCCCATGTCGCGACATGCCTCCGTGTCGGGACACCGCTCCACGTCGTGACACCGCTCCATGTCGCGACATGCCTCCATGTCGCGACGCGGCTCCATGTCGTGACACGGCTCCATGTCGCGACACCCCTCCATGTCGTGACGCGGCTCCATGTCGCGACGCGGCTCCGTGTCGCGATACAAGCTCCATGTCGTGACGCGGCTCCATGTCGTGACACGGCTCCATGTCGCGATACAAACTCCATGTCATGACGCGGCTCCATGTCGTGACGCGGCTCCGTGTCGCGATACAAACTCCGTGTCGTGACGCGGCTCCGTGTCGCGATACAAACTCCGTGTCGTGACGCGGCTCCGTGTCGCGATACAAACTCCGTGTCGTGACGCGGCTCCATGTCGCGACACCCCTCCATGTCGTGACACCGCTCCATGTCATGACACCGCTCCATGTCGTGACGCGGCTCCATGTCACGATACAAACTCCATGTCGCGACACGCCTCCATGTCGCGATACAAACTCCATGTCGCGATACAAACTCCGTGTCGTGACGCGGCTCCGTGTCGCGGCCCCCGCGCGGCAGGGCGACGTGGAGGAGGACGAGGCGGTGCCGGACAGCGAGCAGGACATCAAGCCGCGCTTCCACAAGTCGCGCACGGTGACGCTGGCGCACGAGGAGCAGCGCGGCGACGGCGACGACGAGGACGACGACGACGCCCTGTCCGACTGGAACCTGCGTACGCCCCGCGGGGGCCTGGGGGGGCCACGGGGGGCTTGGGGTGGCCACAGGAGGGGTTTGGGGGGCCACGGGGGGCTTGGGGTGGTCACAGGGGGCTGTTGGGGTGGCCACGGGGGGGTTTGGGGTGGTCACAGGGGGGTTTAGGGTGGTCCTGGGGGGGCTTGGGGTGGTCACAGGGGGCTTGGGGTGGTCACAGGGGGGTAGGGGTGGTCCTGGGGGGGCTTGGGGGGGCCACGGGGGGGGCCTGGGGGGGCCACGGGGGGCTTGGGGTGGTCACAGGGGGCTTTGGGGTGGCCCCAGGGGGGTTTGGGGTGGCCCCAGGGGGGTTTGGGGTGGTCCTGGGGGGCTTTGGGGTGGTCACAGGGGGGCCTTGGGGTGGTCCTGCAGGTTTTTGGGTGTCCCCCGATGGGTTTGGGGTGGCCACAGGGGGCTTGGGGTGGTCACAGGGGGCTGTTGGGGTGGCCACGGGGGGGTTTGGGGTGGTCACAGGGGGGTTTAGGGTGGTCCTGGGGGGGCTTGGGGTGGTCACAGGGGGCTTGGGGTGGTCACAGGGGGGTTAGGGGTGGCCACAGGGGGGTTAGGGGTGGTCCTGGGGGGCTTTGGGGGGCCACGGGGGGGGCTTGGGGGGGCCACGGGGGGCTTGGGGTGGTCACAGGGGGCTTTGGGGTGGCCCCAGGGGGGTTTGGGGTGGTCCTGGGGGGCTTTGGGGTGGTCACAGGGGGGCCTTGGGGTGGTCCTGCAGGTTTTCGGGTGTCCCCCGATGGGTTTGGGGTGGCCACAGGGGGCTTGGGGTGGTCACAGGGGGGTTAGGGGTGGCCACAGGGGGGTTAGGGGTGGTCACAGGGGGGTTAGGGGTGGTCCTGGGGGGGCTTGGGGGGGCCACGGGGGGCTTGGGGTGGTCACAGGGGGCTTTGGGGTGGCCCCAGGGGGGTTTGGGGTGGCCACACAGGAGTTTGAGGTGGCCACGGGGGGCTTGGGGTGGTCCTGCAGGTTTTCGGGTGTCCCCCGATGGGTTTGGGGTGGCCACAGGGGGCTTTGGGGTGGTCCTGGGGCGGTTGGGGTGGTCAAAAGGGGGGTTTGGGGTGGTCACAGGGGGGTTAGGGGTGGTCCTGGGGGGGTTTGGGGTGGCCACGGGGGGGTTTGGGGTGGTCACAGGGGGCTTTGGGTGGCCCCAGGGGGTTTGGGGTGGTCCTGGGGGGCTTTGGGGTGGTCACAGGGGGGCCTTGGGGTGGTCCTGCAGGTTTTCGGGTGTCCCCCGATGGGTTTGGGGTGGCCACAGGGGGCTTTGGGGTGGTCACAGGAGGGGTTTGGGGTGGTCAAAAGGGGGGGCTTGGGGTGGCCCCGGGGGGTGTGGGGTGGCCACAGGGGGGTTTGGGGTGGTCACAGGGGGGTTAGGGGTGGTCCTGGGGGGGTTTGGGGTGGCCACGGGGGGGGTTTGGGGTGGTCACAGGGGGCTTTGGGGTGGCCCCAGGGGGGTTTGGGGTGGTCCTGGGGGGCTTTGGGGTGGTCACAGGGGGGCCTTGGGGTGGTCCTGCAGGTTTTCGGGTGTCCCCCGATGGGTTTGGGGTGGCCACAGGGGGCTTTGGGGTGGTCACAGGAGGGGTTTGGGGTGGTCAAAAGGGGGGGCTTGGGGTGGCCCCGGGGGGGTGTGGGGTGGCCACAGGGGGGTTTGGGGTGGTCACAGGAGGGGTTAGGGGTGGCCCCTGAGGGGTTTGGGGTGGTCCTGGGGCAGTTTGGGGTGGCCACAGGGGGGCTTTGGGGTGGCCATGGGGGGGTTTGGGGTCCCCCCTGGTTCCTGGGTTGTTTTTGGGGTCCCCCCTGGTTCCTGGGATGGTTTTGGGGTGCCCCCCTGGTTCCTGGGATGGTTTTGGGGTGCCCCCCTGGTTCCTGGGATGGTTTTGGGGCACTCCCCCGGTTCCTGGGATGTTTTTGGGGTCCCCCCTGGTTCCTGGGTTTTTTTTGGGGTCCCCCCGGCTCCTGGGACGTTTTTGGGGTGCCCGGGCCCCGTTCAAGCCCCGCTGCGCAGGGAAGTGCTCGGCGGCGGCGCTGGACGTGCTGGCCAACGTGTTCCGGGAGGAGCTGCTGCCGCACCTGCTGCCGCTGCTCAAGGAGCTGCTCTTCCACCTCGAGTGGGTGGTCAAGGAGTCGGGCATCCTGGTGCTGGGGGCCATCGCCGAAGGTGGGACCCCAAAACCACCCTGGGGACCCCAAAACCGGCCCCAAAAACGGCCCCAAAGACGGCCCCAAACACAGCCCCAAATGCAGCCCAAAAATGGCCCCAAAAACGGTCCCAAACCCATCCCCATCCAGGGCATCCTGGTGCTGGGGGTCGTCGCTGAAGGTGGGACCCCAAAACCACCCTGGGGACCCCAAAAATGGCCCCAGACCCAGCCCCAAACACGGCCCCATCCTGGTGCTGGGGGTCGTCGCTGAAGGTGGGACCCCAAAACCACCCTTGGGGAGGAATCCCAGTTCTGGGGGACCCCAGGTGTCCAAACCCCAACCCCAGGGGTTTCAAACTCCAATTCCACCCCAGTTCCACCACCCCAACCAGCCGGTGCGTCCCCGGTGTCCCCGGTGTCCCCAAGCCCCCCCTGGTGTCCCCAAACCCCCCCTGGTGTCCCCGCCCGGGCCCGGTGATGACCACGGACATTCGAATCCCGAATTCCCCCTGTGGATCTCTGTGCTCTGAGGGCCTCGGGGCACGGCAGGTGGCTCCTGCGGGGTGTCCCCAACCCCTGCTGGCTGTCCCCAACTGCTCCAGGGTGTCCCCAATCCTTCTGGGGTGTCCCCAGCCCCTGCTGGGTGTCCCCAGCTCCACCTGTCCTATCCGAACCCCAACCTGGACTATCCGAACCCCAATCTCAGGTGCCCAAACCCCAACCCCACCCGTCCGAACCCCACCCTGGGCTATCTCAACTCCACCCCTGCCCCTCCCTGAGCCACCCTGCCCCGCCCTGCCCCGCCCCGCAGGCTGCATGCAGGGCGTGGTGCCCTACCTGTCCCTGTCCCTGCCCCACCCTCATCTGTCCCTGCCCCGCAGGCTGCATGCAGGGCATGGTGCCCTACCTGTACCTGTCCCTGCTCTCACCTGTCCCCGCCCCGCAGGCTGCATGCAGGGCGTGGTGCCCTACCTGTACCTGTACCTGTCCCTGCCCCACCCTCACCTGTCTGTGCCCCGCCCCGCAGGCTGCATGCAGGGCATGGTGCCCTACCTGTCCCTGCCCTGCCCCGCTCTCACCTGTCCCTGCCCCACCTTGCAGGCTGCATGCAGGGCATGGTGCCCTACCTGTACCTGTCCCTGTCCCTGCCCCGCTCTCACCTGTCTGTGCCCCGCCCCGCAGGCTGCATGCAGGGCATGGTGCCCTACCTGTACCTGTCCCTGTACCTGCCCCTGCCCTGCTCTCACCTGTCCCTGTCCCTGCCCCACCCTCACCTGTCTGTGCCCCGCCCCGCAGGCTGCATGCAGGGCATGGTGCCCTACCGTTCTTGTCCCTGTCCCTGCCCTGCCCCGCTCTCACCTGTCCCTGCCCCACCTTGCAGGCTGCATGCAGGGCACGGTGCCCTACCTGTCCCTGTCCCTGTCCCTGTCCCTGCCCCACCCTCACCTGTCTGTGCCCCGCCCTGCAGGCTGCATGCAGGGCACGGTGCCCTACCTGTCCCTGTCCCTGTACCTGTCCCTGCCCCGCTCTCACCTGTCTGTGCCCCGCCCCGCAGGCTGCATGCAGGGCATGGTGCCCTACCTGCCCGAGCTGATCCCACACCTGATCCGCTGCCTGGCGGACCGCAAGGCGCTGGTGCGCTCCATCGCGTGCTGGACGCTGAGCCGCTACGCGCACTGGGTGGTGGCGCAGCCCCCCGAGCTCTACCTGAAGCCGCTGATGACCGAGCTGCTGCAGCGCATCCTGGACGGCAACAAGCGCGTGCAGGAGGCGGCCTGCAGGTGACACCTGCGGGGACACCCGGCAGGGGGACACCGGGGATGGGGGGGGGACAGGTGACACCTGCGGGGACACCCGGCAGGGGGACACCGGGGATGTGGGGGGGACAGGTGACACCTGCGGGGACACCCGGCAGGGGGACACCGGGGATGTGGGGTGGGACAGGTAACACCTGAGGGGGACAGGTGACACCTGAGGGGACACCCGGCAGGGGGACACCGGGGATGGGGGGGGGACAGGTGACACCTGAGGGGACATGGGGCAGGGGGACACCGGGGATGTGGGGTGGGACAGGTGACACCTGCAGGGGACAGGTGACACCTGAGGGGACACGGGGCAGGGGGACACCGGGGACACCGGGGATGTGGGGGGGACAGGTGACACCTGAGGGGGACAGGTGACACCTGAGGGGACACGGGGCAGGGGGACACGGGGCAGGGAGACGCTGGGGACACCCCAGGGAGGTGGGACAGGTGACACTGGGGTGGGACAGGTGACACCTGTGAGGGACATGGGGCAGGGGGACACTGGGGATATGGGGTGGGACAGGTGACACCTGCAGGACAGGGGGACACAGGGCAGGGGGACACCGGGGACACCACAGGGAGGCGGGACAGGTGGGACAGGTGACACCTGAGGGGACATGGGGCAGGTGGACAGGGAACACGGGGGATATGGGGTGGGACAGGTGGCACAGGTGACACCGGGGTGGGACAGGTGACACTGGGGACGCCGGGGACCCCCGGGGGTGATGACAGCTCTGTCCCGATCCCCGTGAGGACGCTTTGTGTTCGTACTGCCTGACCCGGGGGGCCCCGCGCCGTGCTGGGGCTTTGGGGGGGTGCTGGGGGGCTTTGGGGGGGTCCTCTGGGGTTTTTGGGGGTTCCTGTCAGGTTTTTGCCGTTCCTGTGAGGTTTTGGGGGCTCCCAACGAGGTTCTTGGGGTGCCTGAGGTGGATTTGGGGGATCCCACGAGGTTTTGGGGCGTCCCCACGAGGTTTTTGGGGGTTCCTGTGAGGTTTTGGGGCATCCCCATGAGGTTTTTGGGGGTTCCTGTGAGGTTTTGGGGGTTCCTGGGAGGTTTTTGGGGGTTCCTGTGAGGTTTTGGGGCATCCCCATGAGGTTTTTGGGGGTTCCTGGGAGGTTTTTGGGGTTCCTGGGAGGTTTTTGGGGGTTCCTGTGAGGTTTTGGGGCATCCCCATGAGGTTTTTGGGGGTTCCTGTGAGGTTTTGGGGGTTCCTGGGAGGTTTTTGGGGGTTCCTGTGAGGTTTTGGGGCATCCCCATGAGGTTTTTGGGGGTTCCTGTGAGGTTTTTGGGGTGCCTGTGAGGTTTTCGGGGTGCCTGAGGTGGATCCGGGGTGTCCCCGTGCCCGCAGCGCCTTCGCCACGCTGGAGGAGGAGGCGTGCACGGAGCTGGTGCCGTACCTGAGCTTCATCCTGGACACGCTCGTCTTCGCCTTCGGCAAGTACCAGCACAAGAACCTGCTCATCCTCTACGACGCCATCGGCACCTTGGCCGACTCCGTGGGCCACCACCTCAACCAGCCGGTGCGTCCCCGGTGTCCCCGGTGTCCCCAAGCCCCCCCTGGTGTCCCCAAGCCCCCCCTGGTGTCCCCCGGTGTCCCCAAGCCCCCCCTGGTGTCCCCAATCCCCCCCCGTGTCCCCGCCCGGGCCCGGTGATGACCACGGACATTCGAATCCCGAATTCCCCCTGTGGATCTCTGTGCTCTGAGGGCCTCGGGGCACGGCAGGTGGCCCCTGCTGCCTGTCCCCAACCCCTGCTGCCTGTCCCCAACTGCTCCAGGGTGTCCCCAATCCCTCTGGATTGTCCCCAACCCCTGCTGGGTGTCCCCAGTCCCTCCAGGGTGTCCCCAACCCGTCTGGGGTGTCCCAAACTCCTCCAAGGTGTCCCCAGTCCCCCCCAGCTGTCCCTCCCAGTGACAGCCCTGTCCCCAGACCCCCATGGCTGTCCCCAGTCCCTGCTGGGTGTCCCCAGCCCCTCCTGGCTGTCTCCCCCCAGTGACACCCCTGTTCCCCTGCTGGTGTCACCCCCATCCCCGTGTCCCCAGCCCCAGTGCCACCCCTGTCCTTGTGTCCCCATCCCCGGTGCCACCCCTGTCCCCGTGTCCCCAGCCCTGGTGCCACCCCTGTCCCCCTGTCCCCGTGTCCCCAGCCCTGGTGCCACCCCTGTCCCCCTGTCCCCGTGTCCCCATCCCCGGTGCCACCCCTGTCCCCGTGTCCCCAGGAGTACATCCAGAAGCTGATGCCGCCGCTCATCCAGAAGTGGAACGAGCTCAAGGACGAGGACAAGGACCTGTTCCCGCTGCTGGAGGTGCCTCGGGGCCGTCCCCAAGGCTGGGGGGCGGGGGGCGAGGGGGGGGGGATGGGGTGGTGGCCGTCCCCCCAAGCCCCCCCCCCCCCCCCACCACGTCCCCCCCTGTCCCCCCCGCTGTCCCCAGTGCCTGTCCTCGGTGGCCACGGCCCTGCAGAGCGGCTTCCTGCCCTACTGCGAGCCCGTCTACCAGCGCTGCGTCACCCTGGTGCAGAAAACGCTGGCCCAGGCCATGGTGAGCCCCTGGCCCGCGCCCCGGGGGGGGCCGCAGGGTGACAGCCGCCCCCCCCCCGTGGCGGTGACAACGTCCCCGCGTGTCCCCCCCCTTTCCCCACCCCAGATGTACAACCAGCACCCCGAGCAGTACGAGGCGCCCGACAAGGATTTCATGATCGTGGCCCTGGACCTGCTCAGCGGCCTGGCCGAGGGGCTCGGTGGCCACGTGGAGCAGCTGGTGGCCCGCTCCAACATCATGACCCTGCTGTTCCAGTGCATGCAGGTGAGGCCCGGGGTGGGGCTGGGGGAGCTGGGGACCCCCGGCCCGGCTGACCCGTGCCCACGCAGGACACGATGCCCGAGGTGCGGCAGAGCTCCTTCGCCCTCCTGGGCGACCTCACCAAGGCCTGCTTCGTGCACGTCAAGCCCTGCATCGGTGCGTTTTGGGGTGCCACCCCCCCCCCCCCCCCGGCCTGGGGACACCCCCAAATGGGGCTGGGGGCTGCGGGGGGGGTGTGTCTGCGCTCACCTGCGCTCACCTGTGGCCCCCCCCAGCCGAGTTCATGCCCATCCTGGGCACCAACCTGAACCCCGAGTTCATCTCCGTGTGCAACAACGCGACCTGGGCCATCGGCGAGATCTGCATGCAGATGGGTGAGCCCCAAAACCGGCCCTGGGCACCCCAAAACCGACCTGGGTACCCCAAAAACTGTCCATGGCACCCAAAAAACTGTCCATGGCATCCCAAAAACTGTCCTGGGCACCCCAAAACCGACCTGGGTACCCCAAAAACTGTCCATGGCACCCAAAAAACTGTCCTGGGCACCCCAAAACCGACCTGGGTACCCCAAAACTGTCCATGGCATCCCAAAAACTGTCCTGGGCACCCCAAAACTGCCCTGGGCACCCCAAAACTGCCCTGGGCCCTGCCAGAACCACCCTGGGCACCCCAAAAACTGCCCTGGGCACCCCCTAGAGCCCCCCTGCGCCCCCTTTGTGCCGCAGGGGCCGAGATGCAGCCCTACGTGCCCCTGGTGCTCAACAACCTGGTGGAGATCATCAACCGGCCCAACACCCCCAAAACGCTGCTGGAGAACACCGGTGAGCAGGGGGCACCCCAGAACTGCCTGGGGACCCCAGATCCACCCCAAAACCACCCCAGAACCACCCCAAAACTGCCTGGGGACCCCAGAACTGCCTGGGGACCCCAGAACTGCCTGGGGACCCCAAAACTGCCTGGGGACCCCAGATCCACCCCAAAACCACCCCAGATCTACCCCAGAACTGCCTGGGGACCCCAAAACCACCCCAAAACTGCCAGGGACCCCAAAACTGCCTGGGACCCCAGAACCACCCCAGATCAACCCAAGAACCCCCCGGGGACCCCAAAACCGCCTGGGGACTCCAGAACCACCCCAAAACCACCCCAAAACTGGCTGGGGGTGGTGGGAACCCCAAAACCTGCTGGGGACGGGAACCCCAAAACTGGTTGGGGTCCCCAAAAGCGGCATAACGCATAAATACAGAGACACGATTTAAAATGTTAATGTTCCAAACACACAAAGACAAAAATACAATGAAATAACCTGCTCCAAAGATAAATCTGCAAAGATATAAACTACAGAAAATAAATAAAACTGTTCCAAAGATAAATATGTGAATATACAAATGAGCAGAAAGTAAATAAACCATAAATACAGCAAAATATAAACATACAGAAGGTAAATAAACATATAAAGATAGTAATGTACAGAAAGTAAACAAAACAGTAAATATTTAAAATATAAACATACAGAAGGTAAATAAATATATAAGGATGCAAATGTACAGAAACTAAATATATAAACACAGAAAATAAAGAAAACCATAAATATATAAAGATTTAAGATACAGAAAGTAAATAAAACCCATTCTAAACATAAATCTATAAAAATAGAAGCACACAGAAAGTAAACAAAGCCATAAATAAAGACTTAGAATACAGAAAGTAAATAAAACTGTTCCAAAGATAAACGTATAAAGATATAAACATAGAGAAAGTAAATGAAACCATGAATATATAAATATATATGAATATATATAAGTATGTATAAATATAAAAGAACATATATAAATATATAAAAGCTATATAAATGTATATAAGTATAAATATAAACGTTAATATATAATTGTAAATATGCTATATATTTAATAATTAATATTAAATATGAATACATAAGCACATTTATATATAAAATATTAATATAAATATATATAATAGAGAAATACTTATAGATATAAATATTATATAAATATATAAAATAGAAATATAAATATACAAAATAGATAAATATGGACATAAACGTTAATATATAAATATAAACGTATGCTAAATATATACGCTAATAAAATTTAAATATGAAATACAGAAATGGGAATATTTATACATACACAAATATGTAAGAAGTGATGTAGATAAGTAGGACCAGAGGTGTAGAAAGCCAGGATGCAAAGGGAGAGAAGTGACCGAGCCCCGCCGTGCCCGCAGCCATCACCATCGGCCGCCTGGGCTTCGTGTGCCCGCAGGAGGTGGCCCCGATGCTGCCGCAGTTCATCCGGCCCTGGTGAGTCCTGGGGGGGCTGCGGGGGTCCCCAGAGTGGGGGGGGCGGGGGGGGGACACCCCGGAATTCCCCTTTTGCCTCCCCCCCCCCAGGTGCACCTCGCTGCGCAACATCCGCGACAACGAGGAGAAGGACTCGGCCTTCCGCGGCATCTGCGTCATGATCGGCGCCAACCCCGGCGGCGTGGTGCAGGTCAGGGGGGCTGGGAATGGGGCTGGAGTGGGGATGGAGTGGGGCTGGGAATGGGGCTGGAGTGGGGCTGGAGTGGGGCTGGGAATGGGGCTGGAGTGGGGCTGCGAATGGGGCTGGAGTGGGGATGGAGTGGGGCTGGGAATGGGGCTGGAGTGGGGCTGGAGTGGGGCTGGAGTGGGGCTGGGAATGGGGCTGGAGTGGGGCTGGGAATGGGGCTGGGAATGGGGCTGGAGTGGGGCTGGAGTGGGGCTGGAGTGGGGCTGGAGTGGGGCTGGAGTGGGGCTGGGAATGGGGCTGGAGTGGGGCTGGAGTGGGGCTGGAGTGGGGCTGGGAATGGGGCTGGAGTGGGGCTGGAGTGGGGCTGGGAATGGGGCTGGA
Organism: Vidua chalybeata; assembly: GCF_026979565.1. Lineage (NCBI taxonomy): Eukaryota > Metazoa > Chordata > Aves > Passeriformes > Viduidae > Vidua > Vidua chalybeata. Next base: position 277,653 of record NW_026530291.1, read on the forward strand.
GTGGGGCTGGAGTGGGGCTGGAGTGGGGCTGGGAATGGGGCTGGAGTGGGGCTGGAGTGGGGATGGAGTGGGGCTGGGAATGGGGCTGGGAATGGGGCTGGAGTGGGGCTGGAGTGGGGCTGGGAATGGGGCTGGGAATGGGGCTGGAGTGGGGCTGGAGTGGGGCTGGGAATGGGGCTGGAGTGGGGCTGGAGTGGGGCTGGAGTGGGGCTGGGAATGGGGCTGGAGTGGGGCTGGAGTGGGGCTGGGAATGGGGCTGGAGTGGGGCTGGAGTGGGGCTGGAGTGGGGCTGGAGTGGGGATGGAGTGGGGCTGGGAATGGGGCTGGGAATGGGGCTGGGAATGGGGCTGGAGTGGGGCTGGAGTGGGGCTGGGAATGGGGCTGGAGTGGGGCTGGGAATGGGGCTGGGAATGGGGCTGGAGTGGGGCTGGAGTGGGGCTGGAGTGGGGCTGGAGTGGGGATGGAGTGGGGCTGGAGTGGGGCTGGGAATGGGGGGTTGGAAATGGGGGGTCCAATACTGGGGGGCTGAAAATGGAGGATCCTGAAATTGGGGAGGGTGCCCAAAACTGGGGGGCCCGAAACTGGGGGGGTCTGCAAAACCGGGGGGGGGCCCTATTTCCCCTCCAATTTCCCCCTACTTTACCCGTCATTTTCCCCCATTTCTCTCCTATTTTTCCCCAATTTCCCCCCCAATTTCCCCCCCAATTTCACTCCCAATTTCCCCCCCATTTCCTCCCCAATTTTTCCCCCATTTCCCCCCCATTTCCCCCCCCATTTCCCCCCCAATTTCACTCCCAATTTCCCCATTTCCTCCCCAATTTTTCCCCCATTTCCCCCCCATTTCCCCCCAATTCCCCCCCCATTTCCCCCCCAATTTCACTCCCAATTTCCCCCCCATTTCCCCCCCAATTTTTCCCCCATTTCTCCCCAATTTCCCCCTCATTTCCCCCCCAGTTTTTCCCCCATTTCTCCCCAATTTCCCCCCCAATTCCCCCCCCATTTCCCCCCCAATTTCCCCCCCATTTCCTCCCCAATTTCCCCCCCAATTTCCCCCCAATTTTCCCCCAGGATTTCATTTTCTTCTGCGACGCCGTGGCCTCGTGGCTGAGCCCCAAGGACGACCTGCGGGACATGTTCTACAAGGTGGGGGCGGCCGGGGGGGGGCGGGGGGGCTCGGGGACCCCCGCCCGGGGGTTCCCCAGGGCCTGACCCCCTCTCCCCCCACCCCCATTTTTTGGGCCCCCCCCCCCAGATCCTGCACGGCTTCAAGGCGCAGGTGGGCGAGGAGAACTGGCAGCACTTCTCGGAGCAGTTCCCGCCGCTGCTCAAGGAGCGCCTCGCCGCCTTCTACGGGGTCTAGGCCCCGCCCTCACCTGCCGCAGGTGCGCGGGGGGGGGCGGGGCACCACCCCAAAAACCCCCCCTGGTGGGGGGGGGGGCGGGGCAAAGACCCCTCCCCTCCCCCACCGCAATAATCGCTGCTCTCCCCCCCCCTCCCCCCCCCTCTCAGGTCGGAGCTCGGAGCCCGTCGGGAGCAGGGGGGGGAGGGGAGCCCCTCCCCCCCCCCCCCCCCCCAGAGCCGTTCGGACCCCCCCGGGGGGAGGAATTTTGGGGGGGATGGGGAGGGGGGGGGTGGGGGCGGGGCTCCGACCCCCGGGTGGGGGCTGGGGGAGGGCGAAAATCGGGGCTGGAGGGGCCAACGGAGGGTGGGGGAGGGGCCCGTTCCCGCGTGTCTCCCCCGTGTGTGTCCCCCCCCCCCCCCCGCCCCTCCCCCACGCGCGTCCCCAGGCAGCCCCGGGCGGGGCTGGGAGAGCTGGGGGGGGGAGGGGGGTCCGAGCCGCAGCCGTCGTGCAGCTTCGTCGTGAGCGAGTCGGTGCCGCGTCCCGCGTGTTTCGTTTGCCCGTTCCCGTTCGTTTTTTTTTTTTTTTTTTTTTTTTTACCGTTTCCAGGGCGGGGATCGGTGTCGGGGGGGGGGGGGGGGGGGGGTGTGGCGAGGGAGGGCGCGGGGAGCCGGTTGTGTCGCGCCGGGCGGCACAAGAAAGGCCGTTGTGGACCGTGTACGCTGTGTCCGTGTCCTTTGTTACCGGCGGGGGGCTCCGGGGGGGGGGGGGGGGTCCCGGTGCCGCCGCCATGGCCGCACACCGCCCGCTTCCGGCGCCGCCCGATGACGTCACGGAGAGCGCACGCTGCCATTGGCCGGTTCGCGGGTCGCGCCGGAAGCGGCTCCCGCCGTGGCCGTGGCGACCGGGACGCGGCGGGGCCGGGCTGGGCCGGACCCGGTACCGGGGGGCGAGCGGGGGCCGCGGGCAGCGGGGGGGGCGGCGCCGGGGCGGCTCCCGGCCCCGGGGCGAGCACCGAGCGCTTCCCCACGCCGGGGGCCGGCGGCGGGCGGTGTCGGTTTGGGCGGATCCCGGGGGCGGGGAGGTGGCGGGGCAGCACCGGGGCCGCGCTCGGGGCCGACCCGGCGTCCCGGTACCGGGGAGGGGGGTGTGGGCGGGGGGAGCGCTCGGCGCTGACCCGCCGCCCCCTCCGCAGCCATGGACGGGCCCCCCGCGCCCGCCGCCGCTGCCGCCGCGGAGCCCCCCGGGCCGGCGGCGGGCGCGGGGGTCCCGGGGGGGCTCCTGGCGCTGCCGCCGGAGCTGCTGCTGCGGATCTGCGGCTTCCTGCGGGCCCGGGACGTGCGGCGGGTGCTGCCCCGCGTCTGCCGCGCCCTGCGCGACCTGGCCCGCGACGCCGTGCTCTGGCGGCTCCGGCTGCAGCGCCGCGCCCGCCGCCCCCTGCCCGTGCTGCCAGGTGGGTCTGGGGGCGCCGGGACCCCCCCCCCCCCCCCCCCCCGGCACCGCCGGGACCCCTCCCTGCCCCCCCACCCCGCCCTGCCGCTGGGAACCCTTTGGGAACCCCCTCCCCCCGTGCTTTTGGGGTCCTTCTCCACGGTTTGGGGACCCCCCCTGTGGTTTGGGGACCCCCCTGTGGTTTGGGGACCCCCCCCGTGGTTTGGGGACCCCCCCCGTGGATTTGGGGTACCTCCCTGTGGTTTTGGGACCCCCCCCCCCGTGGTTTTGGGGCTCCCTCGGCGCCCCCCCCCAACCCCCATTCCACCCCCCCCTCCTCCAAAGACCCCCCCAGGTGTCCCCGGGACCCTCCCGGGGACCCCCTGAGCCCACCCAGGACTTGGGGGACCCTCGTGGCCCCCCCCCCCAAACCTGCCCTCGGCTCGGCCCCGCCCCTCCGGAGCCCCCCCCCCCCCGGTGCCCCTGAGGGGTCGGGGGTGGGACGGGGCCGGGGACCCCCCCCCGTGATTTTGGGGGCCCCCCCCCAGAGGAGGGGTTCGATTGGGCGGCCGCCTGCGAGGACCTGGAGGAGCACCTGGAGCGCTGGGGGGCCGGGGGGGCGCCCATGGAGCACTTCTCGCTGGACGAGGGGCACTTCGCCTCCGTCGACTCCGTGCTGCTGCTGCAGGTGGGCGCGGCGGGGCCGGGGGGCACCTCCCGGGGGGGGTGTCCCCAGCCCAGCTGAGCCCCCTCCCCACCCCCAGGGGGGCTCCCTGTGCGTCTCGGGGGGCCGCGACCGCAACGTGAACCTGTGGGACCTGCGGGAGCTGGGCCGGGCCCCCCCCGGCAAGGTCCTGGTCAAGGCGCTGGGCTCGGGGCGCAGCGGCACCCACAAGGTGGGCGACCTGCCCCATCCCCCCCCCCCCTAAAAACACCCCCCCCGGAGGGGGCTTGGGGGCCTGGCAGCACCTTTGGGTGTCCCCCCCCACACACACCCCCCCAGGGCTGGGTGTGGTGCTTGGCCGCCCGCGACGCCCGCGTCTGCTCCGGCTCCTGGGACAGCACCGTGAAGCTCTGGGACCTGGCGGCCGAGGGGCAGCAGTTCGGGGAGATCAGGTGCGGCCCGGGGGGGCTCGGGGGGGCTCGGGGGGTCCCCCTGTGTCCTAGAGGGAAGAGGGCTGGTCCGACTCCAGAAGGCTGAATGGTTTCTTTGTTACAATCACGCTAGAATACGTTAATATTTTATCCAAAAGAGGATGCTAAAAGCAACACGTTGCTTTTTGAAGTGCCGTATCTCACCCGCTCACAAGTCGAGAGCCTCCCTGAGAGTGCAGCCACAGGTGGATCCCGTTGGCCAAAAAATCCACCAGGCATCCGCTCCAGTTAAACAATTCCCCAAACTCATTCCACGCAGGGGGAAACGAGGAGCAGAAGCAGGAATTGTTTTCTCTTTCGTTTCTCTCTGTGCCCTGAGAGAGAGAGAGAGAGGGAGGGAGAGACGTGCCTGGCACCCTGTGAGCCCCTGCCCCCCTCCCCAGGGAGAAGGCGGCCGTGCTGTGCCTCTCGTACCGCGCCGACGTCCTGGTCACCGGCACCTACGACAAGACGGTGACGGTGTACGACCCGCGAGGTACCCGCCGGGGCTGGGGGGCTGGGGGGGGGGGTTTGGGCAGGGTGGGGCACCCCACTGACCCCTCCCCGCGCCCCCTCCGCAGCCGGGCAAGCCCAGGTGAGCAGCTACAAGCCCCACGGCAGCGCCGTGCTGTCGCTGGCGGCCGACGAGCGGCTGATCGTGTCCGGCAGCGAGGACCGGACGCTCGTGGTGTTCGACCGCCGCGGCGGCGCCGTCCTGCAGCGCCTGCAGGTGCGGGGAGGGGGCTGTGCGCCATTCCCCGAGCCCCCCCCGCGAGGGTCCCCGCCGCGGTGACATCGCCGCTGTCTCCTCCTCCTCCTCCTCCTCCTCCTCAGCTGGACAATTACCTGCTGTCCATGTCCTACCGCGGCTCGCAGCTCTGGGCCGGGGACAACCAGGGCCGGGTGTACCTGTTCGGCAGCGGCGGCGCCGGCGCCTTCCAGCCCGCCCGGGTAGGCGTGCCGGGGCCGGGGGGGGGCGGGGGGGGTCCCGGGGGGGCTCGGGGACCCCCGCCCGGGGCTCACCAGGGGTTTGTGTCCCCCTCCCTCCCCGCAGTATTTCGACGTGGGGCACCGGCTGCAGATCACGGGGCTCTGGCACTCGCTGGGCGCGCTCTACACCACATCCACGGACAGGACGCTGCGGGTGGGGGTCCCGGGGGGGCTGCCTTGGGTGGGGTGGGGTGTGGGGGGGGGGGGGGTCACCGGGGCCGCTGACCCCCCCCAGCTCCGCCCCTGCCGCAGATCCACGTGCCCACGGATCCGCCGCGCACCATCTGCTCCTGGACGCACGACGACGTCCTCAACGGGGTGAGGAGCCGGCCCCGGCCCACGCGTGGGGGGCACGCAGCCCCCTCCCCACCCCCCACCCCTCCCCCACCCCGGCACGCCCCCCCAGCCCCCGCCCCCCCCTTCCTCCTCTGCCTCCCCCCCCCCAGATCAGCGTGGACGGCGACGTGGTGGCCGCGGCCTCGGGGGGACTCTCGGTGGAGGTGTGGAGGCGCCGGACCTGACCCCGGCGGGGGGGGGGGGGGGAGGGGAGGGGGGGGGAGGGGCTCCGGCCGCGCCCCCCGGGGTCCCCCCTGCGCCCCCTCCCCAACCGCGGGGGGGCCGGGCCGGGCGCGGGGCTCGGGGGGGGCTGGGAGGTGCGGCCGGTTCGCGGCTATTAAAGGACTGGAGTGGAGCGGAGCCAATTTGGGTGGGTTTGGGGTGAATTTGGGTGGGTTTGGGGTGAATTTGGGCGGGTTTGGGGTGAATTTGGGCGGGTTTGGGGTGAATTTGGGCTGGTTTGGGGTGAATTTGGGGCAGATTTGGGGCGGATTTGGGCAGATTTGGGGCAGCTTTGGGGCGGATTTGGGGCGGATTGGGGCAGCTTTGGGGCACCACGGCCCACACCATCCCCAGCACAGAACGCTGCAGGGCCGAAGTGCAGGACGGGGCGCCCGGGCTCGTTCAAATCCCTCCCGCCAGAGATTCCTTCCCAGCCTCGTCCCATTCCCACATTCCCTGTCCCCATTCTCCTGTTGCCCGTTCCGCGCTTCCATTTCTTTATTCCCTGTCCCCTCCCCATAGTCCTGGTCCCAGTCCCGGATTCCCTGTCCCAGTCCCAGTCCCGGATTCCTGGTCCCATTCCCATTCCCAGTCTCGTATTTCTGGTCCCAGTCCCATATTCCCAGTCCCAGTCCCATTCCCTGTCCCGTACTTCTGGTCCCGTTCCCCCCAGTCCAGGGGGATCCCCCTGGACTGGGAACCCCAAAATCCCCAAAATCCCCGGAACCCCCCAAAATCCCGGGGATCCCCCTGGACTGGGAACCCCAAAATCCCCGGGACCCCCCAAATCACGGAGATCCCCCTGGACTGGGAACCCCAAATCCCCAAAATCCCCGGGACCCCCGAAACCCAGGGATCCCCCTGGACTGGGAACCCAAAATCCCGGGGATCCCCCTGGACTGGGAACCCCAAAATCCCCGGGACCCCCGAAACCCAGGGATCCCCCTGGACTGGGAACCCAAAATCCCCAAAATCCCCGGGACCCCCCAAAATCCCGGGGATCCCCTCCCCCTTTTCCGCCCCTCCCCCCCCGCCGCAGTGCCGCGCGCTCTGCGCACGCGCGCCCCCCGCGCCCCGCCTCCCCCCTCCCTCCCGCGCCCATCCCCGCCTTCTCATTGGCCGCGGCGGGAGAACGCCGCGCTGATTGGCTGTGTGGGCGAGTGACTGACAGCTGAGTTAGGCTGGGGATGGGGGGGGGGAACCGGCCGAGCGCGCCTCCCATTGGCTGCCGCGCCGCGGGTGGGCGTGGCCTCACCCTTCCATCCCTGGGGGGGGGGCAGCGCGCCGCGTTCCCATTGGCTGCTCCCGCGGTGGGAGGGGCTCGGGCCGCCGCGCGCGCGCCCCTCCGCTCGCCTCTCATTGGCCGCGCCGGCGTTGGGGCGCCGCGCCATTGGCCGAGCGCGCGCGGTGGGCGGGCCCGCGGCGCGGGGCGGGACGCGCAGGCGCGGGCCCGGCGCTCCCTGAGGCGGCGGCGGCGGCTCCGGCGGCTCCTTTGTTCCCCCCGCCGGGACCGGGCTCGGGATCGCGTCGGGATCGGGCCGGGATGAGCCCCGGGAAGGGCTCCGGGAAGGGCTCCGGCTCCGGTAAGGCCGGCTGAGGGCGGGTGAGGGGAGGATACGGCGGCCCGCGAGGGTCACGGGCCCTTTGTTCGGCACCGGCGGCGCCCTCAGCGCGGGGCCTTGGGGGTTCCCCTCCCCCCGGCAAGATCGGGACCCCCCTCAGCCCCCTCAGGATCGATGATCGATCCCCTCTCAGAGGATCCCCACAGAGGATTCCCCCTCAGGATCCATCTCCCCTCAGAATATCCGCCCTCAGCCCCCTCAGGATCGATCCCCTCATAGGTTCCCTTCAGGATTGATCCCCCCTCAATCCCCTCAGGATCGATCCCCCCTCAGAGGATCCCCCCTCAATCCCCTCAGGATCGATCCCCCCTCAGAGGATCCCCCCTCAGGCCCCTCAGGATCCATCCCCTCAAAGGTTCCCCTCAGGATTGATCCCCTCTCAGAGGATCCCTCCTCAGAGTATCCCCTCAAAGGTTCCCCTCAGGATTGATCCCCTCTCAGAGGATCCCTCCTCAGAGTATCCCCTCAAAGGTTCCCCTCAGGATTGATCCCCCCCTCACAGGTTTCCCTCTGAGGATCCCCCCTCAATCCCCTCAGGATCGATCCCCTCAAAGGTTCCACTCAGAGGATCTCTCCTCAGAGGATCCTCTCAGGATTTCTCTCAGAATCGATTCCCCCCTCAGAGGATCCCCTCAGAGGTTCCCCTCATGGGATCCCCTCAGGATCCCCTCAGGATCCCCCCTCAGCCCCCTCAGGATCGATCCCCCCTCAGAGGATCTCCCATCCGAAATCCCCCATTTCCCCCACCTTTTTTATCCCCTCTTTCCTCCCAAATCCGCTTTTCCCGCACGCCTAAATCCCCTTTCCCCCCCCCTTGCCCTCCATATCCCACTGTCCTCACACAAATTCCCCTTTTTCCCCCCAAATGTTCCCGGATTTTTTTCTGTTTTTGTCCTTCCCGAGGACACCGAACCCCCCTTGGTCCCCCCCAACCGAGGCCCTTCCCACTCGTATTTCTGGGAATTCTGTTTAAAATCCCAATGACATTTTTGGGAGTTCCATTTAAGAATCCCGATTAGGTTTTTTTGGGAATTCCATTTAAAAATCTCAATTATGGTTTTGGGAATTCCATGTAAAAATCCCAATTACATTTTTGTGAATTCCGTTTAAAAATACCAATTATGTTTTTGGAAACCCATGTATTATTAATATCATTATAATAGTAATTATTGTCATTATCATTATGGTTGTTATTATTATAAATAACAATACAATAACAAGTATTACTGTAAAATATAAGCATAATTATGTAGTAATATATAGCACATAATATATGTATTAGATATAATATATGCTGTACTTAAATAATTTATATAATAATTGATAATAATACAAAAATAAAATAATGCAGTGCAAGAACAATGAAATAATTGCTGTAACTTAATGACAATAAATTTACTGTCATAATAAAATATAAGAATAACCAGATTGTGGCATATAATATATGTAATGTATAATATATGTTAATATATTATATATAAATTTATAATAATTATGAAAAATGTAACAATAATAGAATACAATACAAAAACATTTGTTCCAAACTTTATTATTTATTCCTGAATTAAATTTTTATCATTATTAACATATTTTAAAGTATTTCTTCCTTGCAAGCCAACAAATTCCCCAAAAATACCCCAGATTGAGAAAATCTAATTTTTTTAGGAATTTTCTGCTCTGCTAATGCTGCTGGATCATGAAATTCCCAATTAATTCCTCATTAATTCTCATTTTTCCCCCAGCCTGGCGTTAGGAGCCCGTCCCTGGAGGCACTGAGGACTGCCATGCCCTTAGGTAGGTGCTTGGATAAAATTAAATTAAATGGAAAAGGGGAGGAATGGAGAAAAGCTCAAATAATTACATTTTGATTATTTAATTAAAGTGGAATAATTTGTATTAAACGAACAATGATATTAAATGGAAAAGGGGAGGAATGGAGAAAATGTCAATTAAATTTGAATTGTTTAATAAAAGGATATAAATTTTATTAAATAAAAAAGAAATGAAATGAAAAAGAGGAGGAATGGAATAGTAAATGGAGAAAATTGAAATAATGAAGTTTTATTATTTATGTTTTATAAATTTTAATAAATGTATATATTTTTATACTACATAAGTGTTACATATTTGTATAAACTAATTTAAATGCAATAACTTTTATTAAAGTAAAAATGAAATGAAATGAGAAAGAGGAGGAGTGGAGTAGCAAATGGAGAAAATCTCAAATAATTAAATTGTAATTATTGAATTATTAAATTATTATTGGAATTCCTCATGCCTGAGCACACACTGTGGAGAGTTCCTTGCTCATTCCTTGGTCGTGGATGGGGAAGGGTCTTTCCCACCTGGTGCTCCCTCAATTCCAGAATTATTAATAATTAATCATTAATTATTGCCGGAATTAACCAGATCCCCATTGCAGGTACCAATCCCCAGCTCCTGGTGTGAGATGGCTGCTCCAGAGCTCCTCATGGGCAGGACCCCATGGCTCTCCCTCTGTTCAGAATTATTAATCATTAATTAATCACTAATTAATCCCAGAATTAACCAGATCCCCATTGCAGGTACCAATCCCCAGCTCCTGGTGTGAGATGGCTGCTCCAGAGCTCCTCATGGGCAGGACCCCATGGCTCTCCCTCTGTTCAGAATTATTAATCATTAATTAATCACTAATTAATCCCAGAATTAACCAGATCCCCATTGCAGGTACCAATCCCCAGCTCCTGGTGTGAGATGGCTGCTCCAGAGCTCCTCATGGGCAGGACCCCATGGCTCTCCCTCTGTCCCAGAATGATTAATCACTAATTATCAATTATTAATCACTAATGAATCCCAGAACTAACCAGCTCCCCGTTGCAGGTGCCCGTTGCCAGCCCCTGGTGTGAGATGGCCACTCCGGAGCCCCCCCTGGGCGGGACCCCCCGGCCCGGCCCCTCTCCGGGGCCTGGCCCATCCCCGGGCTCCATGCTGGGCCCTTCCCCCGGCCCTTCTCCCGGCTCCGGGCACTCCGGGCACTCCGGGCACTCCGGGCACGCGCTGCCGGCGCCGGGATACGCCCCGGACACCATCCACCCCCTGCACAAGGTGAGAGACCCCAAACACCCTCGGGTTTGGGTGGATTGATGGGTTTGGGATCATCCACCCCTGCACGAGGTGAGAGACCCCAAACACCCTCGGGTTTGGGTGGATTGATGGGTTTGGGATCATCCACCCCCTGCACAAGGGGAGAGACCCCGGAACCCCAGATCCCAAACACCCTCGGGTTTGGGAGGGATTGGTGGTTTTTGGACCATCCAAGGTGAGAGACCCCAGAATTTCAGAATCCCAGACCTCAAACACCCTCGGGTTTGGGAGGGATTGGTGGTTTTTGGCTAATTTACCCCCTGCACAAGGTAACCAATCCCAGAATTCCAAAATTCCGGACCCCAAACACCCTCGGGTTTGGGAGGGATTGGTGGTTTTGGGATCATCCACCCCCTGCACAAGGTGAGAGACCCCAGAACCCCAGAATTCCAGAATTCCAGACCTCAAAAACCTTCAGATTTTGTGGGATTGCTGGTTTTTGGACCATCCAAGGTGAGCAACTCCAGAATCCCAGAATCCCAGACCTCAAACACCCTCGGGTTTGGGTGGGATTGGTGGTTTTTCCTTTTTCTACCTCTGCCATTGAAGGCTAAACCATCCAATCAAGGAACGACACCTTAATTATTTTCACTTTTAACCCAATAACTCATCCCTCGAAGCCCACAATGCGGATTTTTCTGTCCAATTACAAAATACCACCCAAAGCCGTGGAGAAGGAGGGGAAGAAGAAGAAGTAAAGGTGAGGAAGAAGAAGATGAAGAAGAGAAGAAGAAGGTGGAGAAGAAGGTGAAGAAAGAGAAGAAGAAGAGGAAGGTGAAGAAGAAGAAACATAAGAAGAAGAGAAAAAGAAAAGAAGAAGGAGGAAAAGAAGAAGAAGAGGAAGGTTAAGAAGAAGGAGGAAAAGAAGATGAAAAAGAAGAGAAGAAGAATGAGAAGGTGAAGAAGATGGAGAAGAAGAAGGAGAGGAAGGTAAAGAATGAGAAAAAGAAGGTGAAGGAAGAAAGAGAAGAAGGAGGTGAAGAAGAAGAAGGTGAAGGAGAAGAAACAGAAGAAGATGAAGAAAGAGGAGAAGAAGGTGAAGAAAAAGAGAAGAAGAAGGTGGAGAAGAATGACAAGGAGGTGAAGGTGAAGAAGAAAAGAAGGTGGAGAAGAATGAGAAGGTGAAGGAAGAAAGAGAAGAAGAAGGTGAAGGAGAAGAAGTAGGAGTCCAGAAAGACTCTCCTGCTCCAAAAACCTGCTGAAAAACCTCAGGAATGGGAAAATCCCCCATCCCAGCCCCATTAATTAACTCATTAATTGAGAGGTTTTTCCTCCTGGATTTTGGGCTTTAACAACAATTCCTCTCCCGTAATCCTGGGGGGGGTTTAATTTAAAAAATCCAGGGAATTGTGCTGTGGGAAGGATTTTTGAGGCCGGAGCAGCTGGAGCCTGGCATTTCTGGGAATAACGAAACGGATTCTCCAGCTCCCCGGGAGTTCCGCGGGATGGGCGGGTGGGGAGCAGCGTTCCCTCCGGGAGTTCCCTGTTGATTTCCCGGGATTCTCCCCCCTGCAGCCCCTGGACGCGATGCACGAGAAGGGAATGTCGGAGGATCCGCGCTACGGGCAGATGAAGGGAATGGGAATGCGCCCGGGGGGGCACGCGGGAATGGGGCCCCCCCCCAGCCCCATGGATCAGCATTCCCAAGGTAGGGATTGTGGGAAGGGGGGGAAGGGGAGGAGCCAGGGCCAAATCCTGGATTTTGGGAGGTTTTCAGCATTGGGATTGTGGGAAAGGGAGGAGCCAGGGCCAGATCCTGGATTTTGGGAGGTTTTTGGCATTCCCAAGGTTGGGATTGTGGGAAGGGGAGGAGCCAGGGCCAAATCCTGGATTTTGGGAGGTTTTCGGCATTCCCAAGGTTTAAGTCCTGGATAGCAGGGCATAAATCCTGGGTTTTGGTAGCACTCCAGGGGATTTCCAGGTCTGCATGGTGGATTTTGGGAGGGGATTCCTTGCTCCTTATTCCTGGCTAAGAGATTTGGGAGCGGATTTCCCTTTCCAACTGCCTCGAGGGTGGGTTGGGAATGGGATTTCCCATTCCAAATGCCCCAAGGATCTATTGGGAATGGGATTTCCCATTGCAGCTGCCTCTAGGATGGGTTGGGAATGGGATTTCCCATTCCAAATGCCTCGAGGATCTATTGGCAATGGGATTTCCCATTCCAAATGCCTCAAGGGTCTGTTGGGAATGGGATTTCCCATTCCAGCTGCCTCTAGGATGGGTTGGGAATGGGATTTCCCATTCCAAATGCCCCAAGGATCTATTGGGAATGGGATTTCCCATCCCAGCTGCCTCAAGGTTGGGTTGGGAATGGGATTTCCCATCCCAGCTGCCTCGAGGATGGGTTGGGAATGGGATTTCCCATTCCAGCTGCCTCTAGGATGGGTTGGGAATGGGATTTCCCATTCCAAATGCCCCAAGGATCTATTGGGAATGGGATTTCCCATCCCAGCTGCCTCAAGGTTGGGTTGGGAATGGGATTTCCCATCCCAGCTGCCTCGAGGATGGGTTGGGAATGGGATTTCCCATTGCAGCTGCCTCTAGGATGGGTTGGGAATGGGATTTCCCATTCCAAATGCCTCGAGGATCTATTGGCAATGGGATTTCCCATTCCAAATGCCCCAAAGATCTATTGGGAATGGGATTTCCCATCCCAGCTGCCTCTAGGATGGGTTGGGAATGGGATTTCCCATTGCAGCTGTCTCAAGGATCTATTGGCAATGGGATTTCCCATCGCAGCTGCCTCTGGGATGGGTTGGGAATGGGATTTCCCATTCCAAATGCCCCAAGGATCTATTGGGAACGGGATTTCCCATCCCAGCTGCCCCGAGGATGGGTTGGCGTTACTTTGGTGCTCCGTGCAATAGACCGGCGAGCAGATTTCCCCTCCCTGTGGGGTTTAGCCTGGAAATCCTTAATTTCCGCTGGCTCCAGCCGCAACCCCGTCCTTTCCCTTTGGAATTCACTCCGCTGCACCGCTCCCCTGTTCCCTGCCAGGTTACCCATCCCCTCTGGGGGGCTCCGAGCACGCCTCCAGCCCGGTGCCCTCCAACGGCCCCTCCAGCAGCGCCGCGGGCGGCTCCGGCGCGGCGCTGGACGGCTCCGGCTCCGACTCGCCGGCGCTGGGCCGGGGCCCGTCCCCCTTCAACGCCGCCCAGCTGCACCAGCTCCGTGCCCAAATCATGGCCTACAAGCTGCTGGCACGGGGGCAGCCGCTGCCAGAGCATCTCCAGGTGGCCGTCCAGGGCAAGCGGCCGCTGCCGGGGATGCAGCCGCAGATTCCTGCTCTACCTCCGCCCGCCGGCGCCGCGCAGGGCCCGGGGCAAGCGCCCGGAGCGGGGCCGGCGCCGCCCGGGTATTCCAGACCTCACGGTGAGGAGGGGCTGGGAGTGAGCTGGGGATGTGTCCTGGGGGATCCAGAGGGAGTTTGTCATTGTTCTGTCCTGGGATCTGTGGGGAGTTTGTCCCGTTCTGTCCTGGGATCTGTGAGGAGTTTGTCCCATTCCGTCCTGGGATCTGTGGGGAGTTTGTCCCTTTCCATCCTGGGATCTGTGGGGAGTTTGTCCCATTCTATCCTGGGATCTGTGGGGAGTTTGTCCCTTTCCATCCTGGGATCTGTAGGGAGCTCATCCCGTTCCATCCTGGGATCTCTGGGGAGTTTGTCCCGTTCCATCTTGGGATCTGTGGGAGCTCATCCCGTTCTGTCTTGGGATCTGTGGGGAGTTTGTCCCATTCCATCTCACGTTATCCTGGGAAATCCAAGGGAGCTTGTCCGGTTCTATCCCAGGGGATCCTTTGCTCCCAGTTTGCCCCAGTATCCCCAGTTTGGGTTTCCATCCGTGTCCATGGGCATTCCAGGGGCTGGGATTTCGGATCCATCCAGGCTCTGGCAGTTCAGGGGAGAGGGGGCTGTACCTGAGGCTCTCCCCCAGGAGTCAACATCCTCATGGGATTTCCCTCTTTTTTTTTTCCCTTTCCTGCCTGATTTCTGGGAATTTCCAGGAATAGGAGGGCCCAACATGCCCCCTCCCGGACCCTCAGGAGTTCCCCCCGGCATGCCGGGACAGCCCCCCGGGGGCCCCCCCAAGCCCTGGCCAGAAGGTGAGACCTGGATCACAGAATTCCTGGGAATTCATCCCAGATCTGTGAGCTCTGGGGGGTGGGAATGGAAGGAAGTTCCTGGTTAAAACCCTGGAACTGGGGCTGGAATTCTGTGAAGGGCTGGTTAAACCTCCATGCTGGAGCTTTGCAGGGATGCCTGTGCTTGTTCCAAGATAGATACCTGGAGTTTTTTCGGGAACTGTGCTTAATTCTCCGGAGGTTTGGGGAATTTGGGGTTGATTTCCAGACAAATTATTGGACTTTTTTGGGGATTTAGAGTCGATTTCCAGGTAACTGGTAGGAATTTTGGGGGGAATCGGGATGAGTTTCCCCTTAAATCCCTGCAGTTACTCCACAGGCTCATTCCGAGTCAGATACTCACATTTCTGTGGAACTCCCCTTCGTTCCTGACCAATCAATTGGGATTTTTCGTGGGCGTTGGTACCCAAATCCCCCGGGAAGCCGCTCCCGTGGTGCCCGGGCCGGCATTCCCAAAATTCCCTGTCCCCACAGGGCCGCTGTCGGCGGCGGCTCCGGGCGGGGCCCCCCAGAAGCTGCTGCCACCCCCCCCCGCCGGCCGCCCCTCCCCGGTGCCCCCGGCCGTGCCCCCGGCGTCCCCCGGGCCCCCCCCGCCCTCGCCGGGGCAGCCGGCGCCGCCGGCGCTGCCCATCCACCCCAAGCAGAACCGGATCACCCCCATCCAGAAACCGCGCGGGCTCGACCCCGTGGAGATCCTGCAGGAGCGCGAGTACAGGTACGGCCACGCCTGGCCGTGGGGCCGGGGGTTCCCTCTGCCCGAGACCCCCCCGGGGCCTTCCACCTGCTCCTCTTCGCCATTTCTCTCCTTCCTCCCCTCCTCTTTTCTCTCTTTCTCTCTCTTCTCTTTCCTTTTCTCCTTTTCTTGCTTCCCACCCTTCATCTCCTCTTTTTTCTTCTCCTTCCCATCCTTTTTTCCTTCTTCCTCTTTCTTTTCCTCTCCGTCCTACTCCTCCTTTTCTTCCTTCCCACCCTTCATCTTCTCTTTTTTCTTCTCTTTCCCATGCTTTTATTATTTTCCTTCTTCCTCTTCCTTTTCTTCTCCTCCTCTCCTTCCTCTTTTTCCTTCTCTTGCCCCGTTGTTCCCACAGAGCAAGAGGACAATTTCCTTGGAATCATCTCCTCCCCATCCCAACTTCCCCCCATCCCCTTTTCCCTCTTCCCAACATCCACAGGGATGAGCAGGAGCACGTTCTCCTTGGAGATTCCCAAGGTTTCTCCCATCTCCCAACTTCCTCCATCCCATTTTTACCCTTCCCAAGATTCAGAGGGATGAACAGGAGCACGTTTTCCTTGGAGCTTCTTCCCGACCCTTCCCTGACCATGCTCCAGCCCTGCTCTGTCCTTATTCCCATGGAGGCCCCCAAAACTCATCCCAAGATTCTGGGGGCGACTTCCCAGCGCCCCCCGCCCTGCTCCCACGCTCTTCCCAATGGGAGCTGGGTCAGGAATGAGCTAGGAATGGATCAGGAATGATCCCAGAATCCGCCCCCTCCTCCTCCTCAGGCTCCAAGCCCGCATCGCCCACCGCATCCAAGAGCTGGAGAACCTCCCCGGCTCCTTGGCCGGGGACCTGCGGACCAAAGCAACCATCGAGCTCAAGGCTCTGCGGCTGCTCAACTTCCAGCGCCAGGTGAGCGCCGGACTCAGGTGTTCCGGGTGTCCAGGTGACTTTGAGAGTGTAAAACCCTTTGTTTCCCTGCCCCTTCTGCGCTTAAAGGAGTCTGAACGTGTAGGGTTGGCTTCTTAAGGTTGTTTATTGTCACAGGTTTCTCTCTGTCTCAGGACTTTTCATAGAGGTGCACAGAGAAAGAAAGAGAAAACATTTTCTATTCCTGCTCCTTGTTTTTCCCGTGTGGAATGTGTTTGGGGAATTGTTTACCTGGGGTCATTGCTTGGTTGGATTCTGGTGAGGATTGTTTGGGGCTGGTGGCCAATCCAACCCACCTGTGGCTGGACTCTCAGAGAGGGTCACGAGTTGTGGGTTAGATTTGGTAGTTAGAAAAGCAGGTTTGTAGTTTTATTATCCCCTTTGAATAGTATATTAATGTATTATAGCATAGTTATAATAAATCATTCAGCCTTCTGAACTGGGTCAGACATCATCGCTTCTTCCCACCGGCTTCACCTGCACGTACAATAGTTTATTTTTCTCTTGTCTGTAACGTTTTTCTCTGACTTGTTGAGCTCTGTCTGGCAAGCTGGCTGTGGTATTTTGTCTGCCCTTCAGTTTTTATACTAAAAGCCACTGTACTACATTTACAATGATGTTCTGGTATCTATCATTATGTTGGGCAGCGTGTCTCTACCTTAAACCAACAGAAAAGTGTCACCATCACAGCAGGACATGGAGGGCAGGGAGAAGGAGGCCAGGACACGCCCAGATCCCTCCATCTTGTACCCCCTGAACCCCATTCTAAAAATCCCAAAATTCTACTTTTTCACCCTGTGTTAACTCAACTACCACACTCCTGAAACCCTTGTGGCTTGTAATTCCTCACGCAAAGCTGGCAGCTTTTCCCACGGGCTAAAATGGAAGCCGCAGCTGTTTTTGACTTGGTGCCAGGGTCTGGAGGCAGCCAGAGGGACGTCCTGGCTTCCCACGCGGCAGCAGGAGCGTCGTGGCGGCTGGTGGTGGTGGCTCAGGGGGCTTCTCTTGGGGTTGCAGCTGCGGCAGGAGGTGGTGGTGTGCATGCGGCGGGACACGGCGCTGGAGACGGCGCTCAACGCCAAGGCCTACAAGCGCAGCAAGCGGCAGTCGCTGCGCGAGGCCCGGATCACGGAGAAGCTGGAGAAGCAGCAGAAGATCGAGCAGGAGAGGAAGCGCCGGCAGAAGCACCAGGTCGGGGAATTCCCAGGGTCTGGGAATTCCAGGCCGGGGCATTCCTGGGAATCGGGGCAGGGATGGAGGTTTTCGGGGAATCGCCTGGTTTGGGGCTTGGGGGAGGTTGGCTCTGGATGATGGCGGTCAGAGGTTTGGTGATGGCTGTTGGGAACACTCAGTGGCCCTTGGGACAACTTGGTGGCTGTTGGGACTCTCTGATGGTTATTGGAACCCTCTGCTGACCATTGGGACCCTCTGCTGACACCATTGGGACTATACAATGTCTTCTGGGACCCTCTGCTGGCCACTGGGACCTTCTATTGACCACTGAGACCATATGATGGCTGCTGGGATCTTCTACTGACCGTTGGGACCCTCTACTGACCATTGGGACCATACAGTGTCTTTTGGGACCCTCTGCTGACCACTAGGACCTTCTACTGACCATTAGGATCCTCTACTGACCATTAGGACTTTCTACTGACCATTGGAACCTTGTGCTGACCATTAGGACCTTCTGCTGACCATTAGGGCCCTCTACTGACCATTAGGACTTTCTACTGACCATTGGAACCTTCTACTGACCATTAGGACCCTCTGCCAACCATTGGGACCCTCTGCTGACCATTGGAACCTTGTGCTGACCATTAGGACCCTCTGCTGACCATTGGAACCTTGTGCTGACCATTAGGACTTTCTACTGACCATTGGAACCTTCTGCTGACCATTAGGACCATCTGCTGACCATTAGGACCCTCTGCTGACCATTAGGACCTTCTGCTGACCATTAGGACCCTCTGCTGACCATTAGGATCCTCTACTGACCATTAGGATTTTCTACTGACCATTGGAACCTTCTACTGACCATTAGGACCCTCTGCTGACCATTAGGGCCCTCTACTGACCATTAGGACTTTCTACTGACCATTGGAACCTTCTACTGACCATTAGGACCCTCTGCTGACCATTAGGGCCCTCTACTGACCATTAGGACTTTCTACTGACCATTGGAACCTTCTACTGACCATTAGGACCTTCTGCTGACCATTAGGACCCTCTGCTGTCCATTAGGACCTTCTGCTGACCATTAGGACCCTCTGCTGACCATTAGGACCCTCTCCTGACCATTGGAACCTTCTGCTGACCATTAGGACCCTCCAGTTCCCACCTCTCTTCCAACCCCGAACGCGACCGCTCCCAACTCCCCCCCGGCACCTTCCCGTGCCGCCGCCGCCATCCGACGGCCGCGTTCCCTTCCCGCAGGAATACCTCAACAGCATCCTGCAGCACGCCAAGGACTTCAAGGAGTACCACCGGAGCGTGAGTGGGAAGATCCAGAAGCTGACCAAGGCCGTGGCCACCTACCACGCCAACACGGAGCGCGAGCAGAAGAAGGAGAACGAGCGCATCGAGAAGGAGCGGATGCGCCGGCTGATGGTGAGCTGGGAAAAGGGACAGGACGGGCGGGATTGGCGTGGATGGCCGGGCCCAGGGGGTGGTCAGTGGTCAGTGAGGGTGGTCAGTGGTCCGGCCGGTCGCCCGTGGTGTCCCTCAGGGGTCAGTTGTGGTCAGTGTTTCTATTGATGACGCGTGTTGCTGTTGGACACGAAATGGGCACACAGAGGCTTGGTGAGATCAAAGGAGAAAAAGAGCCAGTTTTATTCCAACATCTGGTATTTCTGGAATTCCAGAGGTGCCCGTGGATTGGAGGATGGAGTTACCACCTCTCCAACCACACTGCTCCAAAGATCAATCCATCATTTCTCTCCACCCGCAGAGAAACATGTAAATTATTCTGTTTCTACATGACATTGTGTGTGAGCTCTGACTCTCAAATACGTAAACATTATCAGAAGGTTAAAGAAGTTCCATGAGGACTTCAAAACTTCCAAAAGAACTATAAAAGAAAACTTAACACTGAAAAATCAGGGCAACAGACGTGGATGAGGGCGTTGAGTCCTTCGTTAGTAAATCTGCAGGTGCACTGAGGTGGGAGCTGTGTCCGGCTGCTGGAGGGTAGCCAGGCGTGTGCCCTGGTGGCCAAGGAAGCCATCCTGGCCTGGGTCAGGAATGGTGGGGATCCTGGGAGTTCTGTGATTCTGGGAACCCTGGAATTCTGGGAATCCTGGGAATTCTGGGAATTCTGTGAGTCCTGTGACTGTGTGAATTCTATGAAACTGGGAATTCTGGGAATCCTGTGATTCTGTGAATCCTTGTGATTCTGTGAATCCTGTGAAATTGGCAATTCTGTGAATCCTGTGAAATTGGCAGTTCTGGGAATCCTGTGAAATTGGCAATTCTGGGAATCCTGTGATTCTGTGAATCCTGTGAAATTGGCAGTTCTGGGAATCCTGTGAAATTGGCAGTTCTGGGAATCCTGTGATTCTGTGAATCCTGTGACTGTGAATCCTGTGAAATTGGCAATTCTGGAAATCCTGTGAAATTGGCAATTCTGGGAATCCTGTGACTGTGAATCCTGTGAAATTGGCAATTCTGGGAATCCTGTGATTCTGTGAATCCTGTGACTGTGAATCCTGTGAAATTGGCAGTTCTGGGAATCCTGTGACTGAATCCTGTGAAATTGGCAATTCTGGGAATCCTGTGAAATTGGGAATCCTGTGAAACTCTGGGAATCCTGCGCATCCTCCAGCAGCCTCTTCATCCTCGCCCAGGGCGCCGGGGCTCGCCCAGGGCCGTGCGGGGCGAGCTCGGGCTGCTCCCAGCTGACCCCAGAGGTGTTTCTCACCCCGGGCAGGCCGAGGATGAGGAGGGCTACCGCAAGCTCATCGACCAGAAGAAGGACAAGCGCCTGGCCTACCTGCTGCAGCAGACCGACGAGTACGTGGCCAACCTGACCGAGCTGGTGAGGCAGCACAAGGCGGCCCAGGTGGCCAAGGAGAAGAAGAAGAAGAAGAAGAAGAAGGTGGGGCAAAGGAGAGAGCCAGGAATGGCTCGTGGAGGGAGCGCCGGGGCTGGGCTGCCCAGGCTGACTCCCCTTCCTTCCTCTCCTTCCACCTCTTCCTCTTCATTTCTCTCTTTACTCTTTTTCTCTCTTCTCCTTCCTTTTCTTCTCTTTCCTTTTCTTCTCCTTCCTTTTCTCCTCTCCTTTTCCTCTCCTTCCTCTTCCTCCTCTCCTTTTCTTCCTTCCCAACCTTTGTCTCCTTCCCTTTCTTCTTCTCATTCCTAACCTTTTTTCCTTCTTCTTCCTCTTCCTTTTCCTCTTCTTCTCCTTCGTTTTTTCCTCTCCTTTTCTTCCTTCTCATGCTCCCTTCTCCTTCCCTTTTCTCCTTCCTATCCTTTTTTTCTTTTCCTTCTTCCTCTTCCTTTTCCTCTGCTTCCTCTTCCTCCTCTCCTTCCTTCCCGCCCTTCATCTCCTTCCCTTTTTTCTTCTCCTTCCTTTTCCTTTTTTTCTTCTTCCTTTTGTTCCTCCTCTCCTTTTCTTCCTTCCCTTTTTTCTTCTCCTTCCTTTTCTTTTCTTCTTCCTCTTCCCCTCCTTCCTCTTCCTCCTGCTCTTGCCCCGTTGCTCCCACAGAAGGCAGAGAACGCTGAGGGACAGGCTCCAGCCATCGGCCCCGATGGGGAGGTGAGTGCAGGCTCATCCCACAGGGATCCAGGAGATCTGGGATCCACAGGGATCTGGGAAGGATCCCCAGGGATCCACCCACTGCAGCCCACCATGGGCAGGGAGCGCTGTCCATGCCCTAACCCTAACCTGGTCCATCAGAATCCTCCTTTTCCCCCCATTTTTTTCTCAACTGGGGGGCTTTTTGGAGCTGAGAATTCCCAATCCGGGGGGGGGGTTCTGAGGCTTTTTGGGGATTTTTGGGGCTGAGAATTCCCAATCCCAATCCCAGCCCCTGGACGAGACCAGCCAGATGAGCGACCTCCCGGTGAAGGTGATCCACGTGGAGAGCGGGAAGATCCTGACCGGCACCGACGCGCCCAAGGCCGGGCAGCTGGAGGCCTGGCTGGAGATGAACCCGGGGTATGCTGGGAGTACTGGGAGTACTGGGAATGAGCCCGGGTATGCTGGGAGTACTGGGAATGAGCCCGGGTATGCTGGGAGTACTGGGAGTACTGGGAGTACTGGGAATGAGCCTGGGTATGCTGGGAGTACTGGGAATGAGCCCGGGTATGCTGGGAGTACTGGGAGTACTGGGAGTACTGGGAATGAGCCCGGGTATGCTGGGAGTACTGGGAGTACTGGGAATGAGCCTGGGTATGCTGGGAGTACTGGGAGTACTGGGAATGAGCCTGGGTATGCTGGGAGTACTGGGAGTACTGGGAGTACTGGGAATGAGCCTGGGTATGCTGGGAGTACTGGGAATGAGCCCGGGTATGCTGGGAGTACTGGGAGTACTGGGAGTACTGGGAATGAGCCCGGGTATGCTGGGAGTACTGGGAGTACTGGGAATGAGCCTGGGTATGCTGGGAGTACTGGGAGTACTGGGAGTACTGGGAATGAGCCTGGGTATGCTGGGAGTACTGGGAATGAACCCGGGTATGCTGGGAGTACTGGGAGTACTGGGAGTACTGGGAATGAGCCCGGGTATGCTGGGAGTACTGGGAGTACTGGGAATGAGCCCGGGTATGCTGGGAGTACTGGGAGTACTGGGAATGAGCCCGGGTATGCTGGGAGTACTGGGAGTACTGGGAGTACTGGGAATGAGCCCGGGTATGCTGGGAGTACTGGGAGTACTGGGAGTACTGGGAATGAGCCTGGGTATGCTGGGAGTACTGGGAATGCTGGGAATAGCAGAGGTGGGAATTCCAGAGCCACATCCCACGTGGAATTCCCTGTTTCCCCCCCCAGGTACGAGGTGGCTCCACGCTCCGACAGCGAGGAGAGCGGCTCCGAGGAGGAGGAGGAGGTGAGGAAGGTCCCACCACAATCCCACTGGGAATGTTCTGGAAAGAGCAGAAAAGAGCTCGGAAATGGCTGTTTGGCAGCTCAGGAAGAAATGGAATGATATGGGGCAAAACAGGGAGAGAACGTGGAATAAAATGGGATAGAATTGTAAAATACCATGGGTTAAAATGAGGCCAAATAGTAAAATAAAACGGGGCAGAATAGTAAAATAAAATCTTCTTTTACTGATATCACACCCTTTTAATTAACTACACCCCCACGATCTCAATGTTACCAATTAATTTTGGCAGGTTTTTTTAACAGCTTTAAGTCAAATTTAGTGTTCTTGAACTTCATAATTTTTACCCTTTTTACTCTTTTTATTTTTAATTTTTAAGTTTTTTACTGATACCGCGCCCTTTTAATTAACGACACCCCCATAATCTCAGCGTTCCCAATTAATTTTGGAAGCTTTTTTTTTTTACATCTTTAGCTCAAATTTAGTTTTTTCTTCCCAGGAGGAGGAAGAGGAGCAGCCCCAGCCAGCCCAACCAGCGCTGCCCGTGGAGGAGAAGAAGAAAATTCCAGATCCAGACAGCGACGACGTCTCGGAAGTGGATGCCCGGCACATCATCGAGTGAGCCCTTCCTCCCTCCCTCTCTTCCTCTTCCCATTCTCCTGCTCCAGCTTCCCATCCACAGCTGGGATGTCCTTTTCTCCTTCTTCCTTCTCCTTCCTCCTCCTCATCTCCTTCCCTTTTTTCTTCTCCATCCCATCCTTTTTTTCTGCTGTGCCATCACCCTTTATCCCATTTTATCCCAGTTTTTATCCCAGTTTTTATCCCAGTTTTTATCCCATTTTATCCCAGTTTTTATCCCATTTTATCCCATTTTGTCCCATTTTGTCCCATTTTATCCCAGTTTTTATCCCATTTTATCCCAGTTTTTATCCCATTTTATCCCATTTTATCCCCCCACACCCCGTTCCCTCCTCTCTGACCCCATTCCCTGGTGCTCCATGACCTTTTATCCCAGTTTTTATCCCAGTTTTTATCCCATTTTATCCCCTTTTATCCCATTTATCCCCCCACACCCCGTTCCCCTCTCTCTGACCCCATTCCCTGGTGCTCCATGACCTTTTATCCCAGTTTTTATCCCATTTTATCCCAGTTTTTATACCATTTTATCTCAGTTTTTATCCCATTTTATCCCATTTATCCCCCACACCCCGTTCCCCCCTCTCTGACCCCGTTCCCTGGTGCTCCATGACCTTTTATCCCAGTTTTTATCCCATTTTATCCCATTTTATCCCAGTTTTTATCCCATTTTATCCCCCCACACCCCGTTCCCCCCTCTCTGACCCCGTTCCCTGGTGCTCCATGACCCTCTCTCCCGGTTTTCCGGGCAGGAATGCCAAGCAGGACGTGGATGATGAGTACGGGGTGTCTCAGGCACTGGCGCGGGGTCTCCAGTCCTACTACGCCGTGGCTCACGCCGTGACCGAGCGCGTGGACAAGCAGTCGGCCCTGATGGTCAACGGCGTCCTCAAGCAGTACCAGGTGTGGGAACGTGGGACGTGTGGGGAGAAAACGGGGATGGGACGATGGGATCTGGAGCGGGATGAGGATCTGAGGTGGGACAGTGGGATTGAGGAAGTGGGATGAAGATCTGAGGTGGGATAATGGGATTGAGGAGCGGGATGAGGATCTGAGGTGGGATAATGGGATTGAGGACCGGGATGAGGATCTGAGGTGGGATAATGGGATTGAGGAGCAGGATGAGGATCTGAGGTGGGATGATGGAATTGAGGAGTGGGATGAGGATCTGAGGTGGGACCATGGGATTGAGGAGCGGGATGAGGATCTGAGGTGGGACCATGGGATTGAGGAGCGGGATGAGGATCTGAGGTGGGATAATGGGATTGAGGACCGGGATGAGGATCTGAGGTGGGATAATGGGATTGAGGAGCGGGATGAGGATCTGAGGTGGGACAGTGGGATTGAGGAGCGGGATGAAGATCTGAGGTGGGATGATGGGATTGAGGAGCGGGATGAGGATCTGAGGTGGGATGATGGGATCTGGAGCTGGATGAAGATCTGAGGTGGGATGATGGGATCTGGAGTGGGAGGAAGATCTGAGGTGGGACCATGGGATTGAGGAGCGGGATGAGGATCTGAGGTGGGATGATGGGATCTGGAGCTGGATGAAGATCTGAGGTGGGATGATGGAATTGAGGAGTGGGATGAGGATCTGAGGTGGGACAGTGGGATTGAGGAGCCGGAGGTGGGAAGGAATAACGAGCTGGAGAGGGATAACGAATCTGAGGTGGTGTGGGGTAATAAACAGAATGGTATAAATAAATAAATAAATAATTAAAATAATATTAATTTATTATAAATAAGTGTCCAATAAATAAATGGAGCTGAAGCCAGGGTGGGGATAATGAGCTGAAGTCACTCCCTGCTGAGAGCCAGACCCACCAAGTGGAATATCCCAGTTCCTGGCTCTGAATAATTAACCTGACCTCATTACCAGCTCATTTGCATGCACCCAGGCGGGGAGGGGGCCATTTTCCCACCCTGATTTGCATTCCCACAGATCAAAGGCCTGGAATGGTTGGTGTCCCTCTACAACAACAACCTCAACGGGATCCTGGCCGACGAGATGGGACTGGGGAAGACCATCCAGACCATCGCCCTCATCACGTACCTCATGGAGCACAAGAGGATCAACGGCCCCTTCCTCATCATCGTCCCGCTCTCGTGAGTGCCCGGAGAGTCCCGCGTCTCTCCAGCCCCACATCCCAAGATTCCCACCCTTTTTTCATGTGTCTTTCCCCACAGGACTTTGTCCAACTGGGCCTACGAGTTTGACAAATGGGCTCCTTCTGTGGTCAAGGTGTCCTACAAGGTAAGTGCTGAATTCCTTGGATCTCATTTCCTTGGGTTCCATTTCCTTGGGTTCCATTTCCTTGGGTTCATTCCTTGGATTAATTTCATTCCATTTCCTTGGATTAATTTCATTCCATTTCCTTGGATTCAATTTCCTTTCATTCCATTTCCATTCCAAGCTTCCGTTTTCCTCTTCCTGCTCTGGAGGAAGCTGCACTGGGTCTCTGCTCCAAATCCATGAAAATCCATGAAAATCCCATTTTTTTGTCGTTCCTCAGCTGCAGGAATACCCCAAACCTCCTCATTTTGCTCTTCTCTGTGGATAACAGCCCCTCCCAACCCCTTTTTCTGGGAATTCCAAATCCAGCTCCAAATCCAAATGGATTGGAGCTCCAAATCCATGAAAATCCATGAAAATCCCATTTTTGGTCGTTCCTCAGCAGCAGGAACCCCCAAAACCTCCTCACCTTGCTGGATAACAACCCCTCCCACCCCCTTCTCCTGGGAATTCCCTCCTCTCCCGACATTCCGGGTTGGAATTCTCCCTGCAGGGCTCTCCGGCCGCGCGCCGCGCCTTCGTCCCGCAGCTCCGGAGCGGAAAATTCAACGTCCTCCTCACCACCTATGAGTACATCATCAAGGACAAGCACATCCTGGCCAAGGTGAGCCCTGGATCCAGAGGTTTTCCCCATTTTCCCATGCTCAGGCTGTTGGGAAAGATGAAATTTTGACAAATCCAGATATTTGTGCTTGGCAGAAAGATCTCCGAGGGCAGAACCTAAACGTGGGATAGAGATGGAAGGAGGTTTTGATGCAGAAGAATAATTGATGTCTAAATTTGGTTTCTCAGCTTCTTCTTTCTTATTTTATCCAGTTTTATGTCTTAGTAACTGCCATGAATTCCACAATATCCGGAGAAAATTCTGATAAAAACGGTTAAAAGTGCCAGGTCCACACTGAGGCCTGAATTGTTCAGGTTTCTACACTTCCCTCTCCCACAGATCTGCTGGAAGTGCATGACCATGGAATTTGGTGTCTCAGATTCTTCTTCCTTATTTTATCCAGTTTTATGTCTCAGTAACCACCATGAATTCCACGGTACCCTGAGAAAATTCAGATAAAACCAGTTTTTAAACTGTTTTTTAAACTTTTTTAACTGTTATGGCTGGTGCACACCTGAGATGTTCTGATTTCTCCACTTCCCCACCGTTCCACTGGAAGTACATGATCGTGGAATTTGGTTTCTGAGCTTCTTCTTACTTATTTTATGAGTTTCTTTCTCATTTTGTCCAGTTTATGTCTTAGTAACCTCCACGAATTCCACGGGTACCCTGAGAAAATTCTGATAAAACCAGTCAGAAACCAGCTGTGGCTGGTGCACACCTGAGATGTTCAGGCCCGTTGCTCCTCTTCCCCACAGATCCGCTGGAAGTACATGATCGTGGACGAGGGCCACCGCATGAAGAACCACCACTGCAAGCTGACCCAGGTGCTCAACACCCACTACGTGGCCCCGCGACGGCTGCTCCTCACCGGGACCCCCCTCCAGAACAAGCTCCCGGAGCTCTGGGCCCTCCTCAACTTCCTGCTGCCCACCATCTTCAAGAGCTGCAGCACCTTCGAGCAGTGGTTCAACGCGCCCTTCGCCATGACCGGGGAGAAGGTGCTGGGAAGGGGGATCAGGGAGAGGGTGGGGGCGTGCTGGGGATGGGTGTGAGGTTGGTGGTGATGGATCTGGAGGGGTTGGGAGTATCCCTGGAACTGTGCGAGGTGGATCGGTGGCTTTAATGGATCTCGAGAAGTTTGGGATGGGTGTGAGGTTGGTGGTGATGGATCTGGAGGGGTTGGGAGTATCCCTGGAACTGTGCGAGGTGGATCGGTGGCTTTAATGGATCTCGAGAAGTTTGGGATGGGTGTGAGGTTGGTGGTGATGGATCTGGAGGGGTTGGGAGTGTCCCTGGAACTGTGCGAGGTGGATCGGTGGCTTTAATGGATCTGGAGAAGTTGGAAGTGGCTCTGGAGCTGTGGCTCTGGAGCTGTGGCTCAGTGTCTGGAATGGATCTGGAGAAGTTGGGAGTGTCCCTGGAGTTCTGGGAGGTGGCCCAGTGTCACCACTGAGGGCTCTGTTCCCTTCCCTGGTGACAATTCCCTGCACTCCCCCATCCTGGGGTGGAGTTCATCCCACTCCAGGCTCACTGTGGGGTCAATCCCGCTAGGAATTGAGGCTCAGGAGGTTCTTGGAGTGTTTTGGGATGTTGGGAGGGTCCATCCACTTCCGTTTCTGGTGACAATTCCTGCTCCTGGTGACAATTCCAGGTGGACCTGAACGAGGAGGAGACAATCCTCATCATCCGCCGCCTGCACAAGGTGCTCCGGCCCTTCCTGCTCCGGCGCCTCAAGAAGGAGGTGGAAGCTCAGCTCCCAGAAAAGGTGAGACTGGAGGGTCCCCTCACCTTTCCCCATCCCTGGAGATGACTGGGGGGGGGTCCATCCTGGTCTTAACACATCCTGGGAGATATGGACGTGGATATCCCACGCCAGAATCATCGCTGGGTTGGGTTGAGCAGATGCTTGGGTTGGGTTGGGTTGGGTTGAGCAGATGTTTGGGTTGGGTTGAGCAGATGTTTGGGTTGGGTTGGGTTGAGCAGGTGGTTGGGTTGGGTTGAGTTGGGTTGAACAGATGGTTGGGTTGGGTTGGGTTGAGCAGATGGTTGGGTTGAGCAGATGTTTGGGTTGGGTTGGGTTGAGCAGATGGTTGGGTTGGGTTGGGTTGAGCAGATGGTTGGGTTGGGTTGGGTTGAGCAGATGGTTGGGTTGGGTTGGGTTGAGTTGAGCAGATGTTTGGGTTGGGTTGGGTTGGGTTGAGCTGGCGCTTGGGTTGGATCCCTGTGGCAACTGGCGGGCGTGAGGGTCACAGTGGTGGTCCCCGTTGGGTCCTGGCAGGTGGAGTACGTCATCAAGTGCGACATGTCGGCGCTGCAGCGCGTCCTGTACCGGCACATGCAGGCCAAGGGCGTCCTCCTCACCGACGGCTCCGAGAAGGACAAGAAGGTCAGGACTGGGGAACTGGGGAACGCTGAGCATGGCTTTGTCTCCACTGTGGGCTGGGTTGGGCTCCCGACGTGTTTGGTGCTCCAAAGCCGCAACGAGGAGAATAAAAACACAAAATAATTGGGAGAGGATACTCTGATCTCAGCTGAAAGCTGGAGGTGGGAGATTGCCCTGTTTTCCAGCTGAATTCCCCCAAAACAGCCAGCTAGGAGCAGCCTGGCCTCGAGGGGATTCGGAGAACCTTTAAATTTATTTCTTTATCTGTTTTTAAAAGTGAATTTATTTTTACATTTATTTTTACATAATTTAAGTTCATTTAAAATAATGCCTTTTTTTTTTTTTTTTTTTTTTTTTTAATTTATTTCAATGTCTCTGAGCCCCTTTTCGGGGCTGTGAGCTCCCAGTGGATGTTCCCAAACATTCCTGGGAGTGCTGGACTGGCGAACGGGTGGAACCCAGCATTAATTTGGGTTTTTTTAAACCTTCCGGGTGGTTCCTGGCAGGGGAAAGGTGGCACGAAGACGCTGATGAACACGATCATGCAGCTGCGCAAGATCTGCAACCACCCCTACATGTTCCAGCACATTGAGGTGGGGCCAGCATGGAAACGGGGATGAATCCAGGGGGGTGGGCCCAAAAAGGCAAAAACCGTAAAGGGTTAAACCCAGGAGAGCCAGGGGTGAACCAAAACCAGGGAGAAACCCTAAAGGGTTAAACCCAGGAAAGCCAGGGATGAACCGAAAAAATGGATGAACCCAAAATGACAAAAACCATAAAGGGTTAAACCCAGGAGAGCCAGGGATGAACCAAAAAACGGGATAAACCCACCAAAACCAGGGATAGACCAAAAAAAAGGGATAACCCAAACAGGGATAAACCCTAAAGGGTTAAACCCAGGAGAGCCAGGGATGAACCAAAAAAAGGGATAAACCCAAGAAAACTGGGATTGACCAAAACCAGGGATAAACCCAAACTGGGATAAACCAAAACCAGGGATAGACCAAAAAAAGGGATAAACCCTGAAGGGTTAAACCCAGGAGAGCCAGGGACGAACCAAAGAAAGGGATAAACCCAACAAAACTGGGATAGGCTCAAACAGGGATAAACCCAAACTGGGCTAAATCCAACAAGGATGAACCAAATCAGGTCTTGAGGCCCTGACTGAGGCCCGTCCACCTTCCATCGCTCTGTTTTCCACCCAGACCGATCCATGCTCCTCCTCAGCAGCTTCCCGAGGGCGCTGGGGCTCCTGAAGGCAGCTCCAGAGCTTTTGGGCCGGGTTCTGCTGGTTTCTGACGCCCTTCCTCCGTTTCAGGAATCCTTCTCGGAGCACCTGGGGTTCACGGGCGGGATCGTGCAGGGGTGAGTGACGCATCCTGGGGTTCACGGCGGAGAAATCTGCTTTTTACGGATTTTTACGTGGTGGAGAAATCTGAATTTACAAACTCAGAAAGGTTTCTAGGGGTGGAGGAGGCTGGCTCCCACCTCATGGAGCCAGATGATCCCAGCAAGGAGGGGGAAACACCAAATTTTCGGCCTCAAATCCCGTTTGTTTCCTCTCACCGCGCCCATTTTTACCCATCCCAGGCTGGATTTATACCGTGCCTCCGGGAAGTTCGAGCTTCTGGACCGGATCCTGCCCAAACTCAGGGCCACCAACCACAAGGTGCTGCTCTTCTGCCAGATGACCTCCCTGATGACCATCATGGAGGATTATTTTGCTTACCGTGGCTTCAAATACCTCAGGCTGGACGGTGAGTGCCCCCGGGCCGGGGTGTGGGGGGTCACTGGTGTCCCCAGGGGGGTGGTGGGACGGTGGTCGAGGTGGAGCTCGAGGTCAGGACATCAAGGAAAGAGAGCAAGAGCTGAAGAAATGAAGATACGGGGTTGGGTGGAGAGGTGTTGAGGAACAGCAAGGTAAAAAAAAGGAGAAAGCCATCAAGATGCGAAGATCAATGCCTGAAGTAAAGATGTAGAGAAATCAGAATAGGTGTGAAGGTAAGGAGATAAATTTCAATGTGTCAAAGCAGATATGAAGGGAGGAAGTGAGATAAGATATCGATAAATATAAGGATTGATGTCTTCATGTCCAGATTGTGTGATCAATATCGAGACATTGACACTGAGACATCAGCACTGAGATTGATATCAAGGTTGATATCAAGATTTTAAACATCAATATCTTGATATCCAGATTGCAGGGTCAGTATCAACACATTGAGATAGCAAAATTAAATCAGTATTTATATGTAGATCAACATCAAAGACACTGAGATTGATATCAAGATCGGTAAAAAATCAATATTTCGATATCTAGATTGCAAGGTCAATATCAAGACATTGAGATAGCAAGATATCAGTATTTATATTTAGATCAACATCACAGACACTGAGATTGATATCAAGATCAATATCAAATCAATATCTTGATATCCAGATTGCAGGCTCAGTATCAACACATTGAGATAGGATTGATATCAGTGTTTACATTAAGATCAACATCAAAGACATTGAGATCGATATCGAGATTGATATCAAGATCAACATCTTGATATCAAAATTGCAAGATGTATATTGATATTGAGCTACCAATAAAAAGATCAATGCCAAGGTTTATATCGAGATCAGCATTAAAGATTCCAAGATCAAAGTTTGTGTCCAGGCTGATATCAAGATACCCAAGGTTGATATAAATATTTTTAAAGTTTTGATATCGAGATATTGAAGATTATATCACTATATTATCAAAGATTGATATCAAGTTATAGAAGATTGATAACGTTGAGGATGGGTATCAAGGCATCGTGTCCTCATTGTCTGCTGCTGTTTTTCCCATTTATTCCAGCTGATCTCCTGATTAATCCCGGGATCCTGTCGGGTTGGGGGAGGGCTCTGGAGACTCCCACGTGACTAAAACAAATACGGATTAATTGATCGGATTAATTGATTAATTGAGTCAGAACAGGGTGGGATTTAAGGTCCCTTCCAACCCAAATGATTCTGAAATGAGCACGGATTTAGAGCACAAAATGTCACCCGTGGCCCTCGCATATCCCTGATAATGGCCCCAAAACGGCCCCAAAACAACCCCAAAACGGCCCCAGTAATTCTGGCTGCTGTGATCCCAACTTCTGCCCCACCTCGGAGCAGGATCCGCCCCTTTTCCCCCGCCTTTTCCCAATCCTTCCACCAAAATCATCCCAAAATTCCACAGAGGGGGAAATGAAACCACCAATCCCAGCGGGATTGGGAATGGGAATTCAGTTCGGTTCCGTGGGAAATCCCGTTCCCAACGGAACCTTCCGGAACCCTCCCCGGTTCCGGTGCCGGGGGGCGGGAGTGACGTCCCTGTGGGATTCCAGGGACCACGAAGGCAGAGGACCGGGGAATGCTGCTGAAGACGTTCAACGAGCCGGGCTCCGAGTATTTCATCTTCCTGCTGAGCACGCGGGCCGGCGGGCTGGGCCTCAACCTCCAGTCGGCCGACACCGTCATCATCTTCGACAGCGACTGGAACCCCCACCAGGTAGGGCCAGGAACGACCGGCCCCGAGACGGATCCCTGGAATTGGAGATCGGCCCAAAAATCGGCCTAGAGATGGGGCCGTTGAGGCAGAGGAACGCCCAGACCCCAGTTCGTTGAGCTGAAGATCAACCCAAAATCGTCCGGCCCAAAAAACGACGCAAAAATCAACCCAAAACCCAACTGACCGACCCAAAACCCAACTGACTCAAAAAGTGACCCAAAAAGTGACCCAAAAATCAACCCAAAAGCCAACTGACCGACCCAAAACCCAACTGACCAATCCAAAACCCAACTGGCCGACCCAAAACCCAACTGACCCAAAAACTGACCCAAAAATCAACCCAAAAGCCAACTGACCAACCCAAAACCCAACTGACCCAAAAATTGACCCAAAAGCCAACTGACCAACCCAAAACCCAACTGACCCAAAAATTGACCCAAGAATCAACCCTAAAGCCAACTGACCGACCCAAAACCCAACTGACTGACCCAAAACCCAACCGACCCAAAAACTGACCCAAAAATGAAGCCAAGACCCAACTGGCCAACCCAAAGAGCAACCCAAAAGCCAACGACCCCAAATCAGCCGACTGACCCAAAACCCAATGAACCAGCCCCAAAACCAGCTGACCCCAAGAGGAGCCATGGGCTCGGAATTCTGTCCTGGAGAGCCACCCCCAAATCCCGGTGCTTGCAGCTGGGTTTTCCCTGCGCTGTCTCTGAAGGAAAGAGCGCCCCGTGATCCCGTTCTGGAATTCCCAGAATCCTCTGCCGTTGCTGAGGGCACGTCCCGTGTCTTTGAGGATAAAAACGGGGTTTTTGGGACCCCTCATCTAAAGCTGCTGCTTCACCTGGTCCTGGTGATCCCGTTACCCAAATTCTCCTAATCCTTGGGGATCCCTGAACTGCTCCTGGTGCATCCCACACCTTTCCCATGGTTTATTTGAGGTTAAAACCAGCGTTTTTTGGCACCTCTTGGCCAGTGTGGCCATTTCCTCCAGGACCTTCACGGTCCCACCAATCCCATTACCCAAATTCCCGTAATCCTTGGGGTGCATCCCGTGTTCTCCCCATTAGAAGTGGAGTTTGGTCCTACAGGACCTCCGTAATCCCATTCCTGAATCCCTGTGATCCTCGGGGGCCCCTCGGGGCTCACCCCACATCCTTCCCTGTGGATTTTGGGGACCAAAGTGGGATTTTTGGCACCCCTCTTGCCACACTTGTCCTGTCCCACGGGACTGGCATGGTCCTGGTGACCCCATTGCCGCATCCCCTGCAGGTTTTGAGGCCAAAACCAGGGATTTTGGCACCCTTTGGCCATCCCATAGTCCTGGTGACCCCATTGCCACGTCCCAGGCATCCTTGGGAATCCCTGCAGATGTTGGGGACAAAACCAGGGATTTTGGGACCCTTTGGCCATCCCACAGGACAGACACAGCTGTGGTGATCCCATTGCTGCATCCCCATCATCCCTGCAGATTTTGAGGCCAAAACCAGAGATTTTGGGACTCTTTGACCATCCCACAGCTCTGGTGATCCCATTGCCACATGCCCATCATCCCTGCAGATTTTGAGGCCAAAACCAGGGATTTTGGCACCCTTTGGCCATCCCATAGTCCTGGTGACCCCATTGGCACGTCCCAGGCATCCTTGGGAATCCCTGCAGATGTTGGGGACAAAACCAGGGATTTTGGCACCCTTTGGCCATCCCATAGTCCCGGTGATCCCATTGCCACATGCCCATCATCCCTGCAGATTTTGAGGCCAAAACCAGGGATTTTGGCACCCTTTGGCCATCCCATAGTCCCGGTGATCCCATTGCCGCATCCCCATCATCCTTGGGATTCCCAAAACACCCTCAGGCCTCATCCTGCATCTCCCCGCATGGATTTTGAGGACAAGAATGGGAATTTTGGTGGCCCAGAGCTATCACCACCCCCTTCCCCCAGGACCTCCAGGCCCAGGACCGGGCCCACCGCATCGGGCAGCAGAACGAGGTCCGCGTGCTCCGGCTCTGCACCGTCAACAGCGTGGAGGAAAAAATCCTGGCAGCAGCCAAATACAAACTCAACGTGGACCAGAAAGTGATCCAGGCCGGGATGTTCGACCAGAAATCCTCCAGCCACGAGCGCCGGGCCTTCCTTCAGGCCATCCTGGAGCACGAGGAGCAGGATGAGGTGAGATCCAGAGCAGGGAGTTTCTGTGGGGAATTCTCGGGGGTCAGAAGCCAAGAGAGAAATGACCAAAAAAAAAAAAAAAAAATTAAAAAAAAAAAAAAAAGAAAAAAAAAAAAAAAAAAAAAAAAAGAACAACAACAAACCAACCCCAAGAGCAGGGAGCATGGCAGCTTGTTCGGAATTTTTTGGGAAGTAGCGTCGGGGAAAAAAAGGCGCCGGATTGACAGCCCTGGAGACTGAATCCCTGTGTTTATCCACAGAGCAGACAGAGCGCGGGCAGTGGCAGCTTCCCCCACGCTGCCTCCTCCCTGTGCCTGGGCGCTGAGTCGGAGGAAGCACCTCTAAAGGTGAGCGGGGTCGTTCAGTCTCCACTGCCCATTCAATCCTCCCGCCAGCACCGCCCGGCACCGCCGCGCCACAGGCAGGCACCGCCCCGCCAGCAGCTCAGGGACGGCCAGGAGCCAGACAGAAATGGGCTGGGAAGAGGCAGGAGCCAGAGTGCAGCGCTAAACGTCAGCTTGGAAGGGCCTGAGAGTGCCAGGAATGAGATTGAAATGGCCAGGAGTGAGATGGAAATGGCCAAAAGTGAGATTGAAGTGGCCAAAAGTGAGATTGAAGTGGCCAGAAATTAGATTGGAAGGGCCAAAAGTGAGATTGAAAGGGCCTGGAATGAGATTGGAAGGGCCAAAAGTGAGATTGAAATGGCCAGAAATGAGATTGAAAGGGCCAGAAATGAGATTGAAAGGGCCAGAAATGAGATTGAAATGGTCAGAAGTGAGATTGAAATGGCCAGAAATGAGATTGAAAGGGCCAGAAATGAGATTGAAATGGCCAGAAATGAGATTGAAATGGTCAGAAGTGAGCTAGGGCTGGGCTGGACATGCCAAAAGTGAGATGGAAGTGGCCAGAAATGAGATTGAAAGGGCCAAAAGTGAGATTAAAAGGGCCAGGAATGAGATTGAAATGGCCAAAAGTGAGATTGAAATGGCCAGAAATGAGATTGAAATGGTCAGAAGTGAGATTGAAATGGCCAGAAATGAGATTGAAATGGTCAGAAGTGAGATTGAAATGGCCAGAAATGAGATTGAAAGGGCCAGAAATGAGATTGAAATGGTCAGAAATGAGATTGAAATGGTCAGAAGTGAGCTAGGGCTGGGCTGGACATGCCAAAAGTGAGATGGAAATGGCCAGAAATGAGATTGGAAGGGCCAAAAGTGAGATTGAAATGGCCAGAAATGAGATTGAAATGGCCAGAATGAGATTGAAATGGCCAAAAGTGAGATTGAAATGGCCAAAAGTGAGATTGAAATGGCCAGAAATGAGATTGAAATGGCCAAAAGTGATATTGAAATGGCCAGAAATGAGATTGAAATGGCCAAAAGTGAGATTGAAATGGCCAGAAATGAGATTGAAATGGTCAGAAGTGAGATTGAAATGGCCAGAAATGAGATTGAAATGGTCAGAAGTGAGATTGAAATGGCCAGAAATGAGATTGAAAGGGCCAGAAATGAGATTGAAATGGTCAGAAATGAGATTGAAATGGTCAGAAGTGAGATTGAAATGGCCAGAAATGAGATTGAAATGGCCAGAATGAGATTGAAATGGCCAAAAGTGAGATTGAAATGGCCAAAAGTGAGATTGAAATGGCCAGAATGAGATTGAAATGGCCAGAAATGAGATTGAAATGGCCAGAAATGAGATTGAAATGGCCAGAAATGAGATTGAAATGGCCAAAAGTGAGATTGAAATGGCCAAAAGTGAGATTGAAATGGCTTGAAAGGCCCAAAGTGAGATTGAAATGGCCCTGAGAGTGCCAGAAATGAGATTGAAAGGGCCTGAAACAGCCAAAAGTGAGATTGAAGTGGCTCGGAAGGGTCAGAAATGAGATTGAAGTGGCTTAAAAGTGAGATTGAAATGGCTTGGAAGGGCCAAATACGAGATTGAAGTGGCCTGAAACAGCCAGAAGTGAGCTGGGACTGGCCTGAAAATGGCAAGTAATGGCCTGAAAGTGCCAGAAATGCGATTTAAATGGCTTGAAATGACCAAAAGTGAGATGGAAATGGCCTGAAAGTGCCAGAAATTAGATTTAAATGGCTTAAAAGTGCCAAATGTGAGATTTAAACAGCTTGGAAGGGCCAGAAATGAAATTTGAATGGCTTGGAAAGGCCAAAAGTGAGATTGAAAGGGCCTGAGAGTGGCAGAAATGAGATTTAAGTGGCCTGGAACAGCCAAAAGTGAGTTAGGACTGGGCTGGAAATGCCAAAGATTAAGTGGTAATGGTCTGGAAAAGGCAAAAATTGCTTTAAACCGGCCTGAAAGTGACAAAAATAAGATGAAAGTGGCTTAAAAGGGACAGAACTGGGGGAAAAAAACAGCCTGAAGACAGCCAGAAATGAGTTAAAACTGGCATGGAAGGGCCAGGAGGGAGTTAAAATGAAACCAAAAGTGCTAAAAATGAGTTAGAACCAGCCTGGAAGCAGCCAAAAATCAGTTAAAATATACCTGAAAATGCCAAAAGGGGGAAAAAAACAGCCTGAAAGTTGGAAAAGAGAGTTAAAACCTGACTGAAAGGGTTGAGAGTGAGGTAAAAATGTCCTGAAAGTGCCAGAAATTAGTTTAAAACAGCCTGAAAGTGCCAAAGGGGAGAGAAACTGGCCCAAATCCAGGCAAAATGAGCTAAAGACAGCACAAGAACAGCCATAAAGGACTTTAAAATGGCCTGAATTGAGCCAAAAACGAGAAGAAACTGCCTGACCCCGAAATGAGCTGAAAACAAAAAGGAATAAAAACTCCTGAGAATGAGAAAACTTTGAAATCACACTGAAACCCCCCGAGATGAACTAAAAACTGCCTAAATCCACCCCGAAAAGAGCGAAAAGTGAGGTGGAACCACCCAGAGATGAGGGAACAGCACAGGACCGTGGAAGAACGAGCAAAAAATGCTCCAAACTGAGCTAGAACCGCCCTGAAATGAGCTGAAATACCAAAAAAAAAAAGAGTAAATAGGTATTTAAACACCCCATAACGGGGAAAACCACAGGAAAGGCTCAAAAAATGAGGAAAACACACTGAAACCACCCAAAAACGAGCGAAATAACTGTTGAAACCATCCAAAAATGAGAGAAAAACCCATTGAAACCATCCAAAAATGAGAGAAAAACCCCAATGAAACCATCCAAAAATGAGAGAAAAACCCATTGAAACCATCCAAAAACGAGAAAAAAAAAACATTGAAACCAGCCAAAAATGAGAAAAAACCCCCAATGAAACCAGCCAAAAACAAGCAAAAAAATCTATTGATAAGAAATAAAAAAACACTGAAACCACACAAAAAACAAGAAAAAAACCCCCAATGAAACCACCCAAAAACAAGCAAAAAAAACTCCATTGAAGCCACCTAAAAAAACCGCATTGAAACTCCCAAAAATGAGCAAAAATACCCATTGAAACCACCCAAAACTGAGAAAAAATACCATTGAAAACATCCTAAAACCAAATAAAAACCCCATTGAAACCACCAAAAAATGAGCAAAAAAAACCATTGAAACCACCAAAAATGAACAAAAAACCAGTGAAACCACAAAAAAATTAACAAAAAAACCAGTGAAACCACAAAAAAATTAACAACCATTGAAACTACCGAAGAATGAACACAAAAACCGAATGAAACCACCGGAAAATGAACAAAAAACCCCATTGAAACCACCCAAAAACGAGCAAAAATCTACTAAAACCCCCCAAAAATGAGCAAAAATCTGCTAAAACCCCCCAAAAATGAGCAAAAATCCACTAAAAAACCCCAAAAATGAGCAAAAAACCCCATTGAAACCACCCAAAAACAAGCAAAAATCTGCTAAAACCCTCCAAAAATGGCCAAAAATCAGGTAAAACTCTCCAAAAATGAGCAAAAATCCGGTAAAACCCCCCAAAAATGAGGAAAAATCTGCTAAAAACCCCCCAAAAATGAGCAAAAAAAAAAAAAAAACCCATTAAAACCCAAGACCGATCAAAACGCGCCTGGAGCGCCCCAAAATCGGGGTCCAAGGCCAGCGGAATTCCAGGGGGGCTCGAGGCCCCCAACCCCGAGGGGGTCCCCGAGCGTCGGAGGGGTCCCGGGGGCCGCGGCTGAGCCCCCAAATTTGGGTTTTCCCAGGAGGAAGACGAGGTCCCCGACGACGAGACGGTGAATCAGATGATCGCCCGGCACGAGGAGGAGTTCGACCTCTTCATGGTGAGGAGGAGGAGGAGGAGGAGGGAGGAAGGGCGGGAGGAGGAGGAGGATGGGAGAGGAGGAAGATCTCCTGAGGAGGAGGAGGAGGAGGAGATGGGGAAGGAGGGAAATGGAGCCGGGAGGAGGAGGAGGAAGAGGAGCAGGAGATGAGGAGGAGGAAGGGGAGGAGGAGGAGGAAATGGAGATGGGAGAGGAGGAAGATCTTCTGAGGAAGAGGAGGAGGAGGAGAAGGGGAAGGAGGGAAATGGAGTGGGAGGAGGAGGAAGGGGAGGAGGAGGAGGAAGAGGAGATGGGAGAGGAGGAGGAGGATGGGAGAAGGAGGAAGATCTCCCGAGGAAGAGGAGGAGGAGGAGAAGGGGAAGGAGGGAAATGGAGCGGGAGGAGGAGGAGCAGGAGATGAGGAGGAGGAAGAGGAAGGGGAGGAGGAGGAGAAGAGGAAGATCTCACAAGGAGGAAGAAGGACGGAGGAGGAGGAGATGGGGAAGGAGGGAAATGGAGTGGGAGGATGAGGAGGAAGAGGAGCAGGAGATGAGGAGGAAGAGGAGCAGGAGATGAGGAGGAAGAGGAGCAGCAGATGAGGAGGAAGAGGAGCAGGAGATGAGGAGGAAGAGGAGCAGCAGATGAGGAGGAAGAGGAGCAGGAGATGAGGAGGAAGAGGAGCAGCAGATGAGGAGGAAGAGGAGCAGGAGATGAGGATCTTGGGAGGAGGAAGAGGAAGGAGAGGAGAAGAGGAAGATCTCGCAAGGAGGAGGAGGAGGGGGGAGATCTCACAAGGAGGAAGAAAAGGGGGGAGGAAGCAGAGAGTGAGAGACGAGGAGAAGATCCCCTGAGGAGGAGGAGGAGGAGGAGGAAGAGGAGTAGCAAGAGGGCTTTGGGGTCTCCATGAGGGAGGAAGAGGAGAAGGGAGGAAGAGAAGGGTGAGGAATTGAGGTGTCCGTGAGCAGGAGAGGAGGAGGAGGAGGAGCAGGAGGATGAAGGAGGTAGAGGATGAGCTCAGGAGCCCCCAGAAAGGAGGAGGAGGAGGAGGAGGCACGGCCGGGAGTGTGGAAAAAGCCGTTTTCCCACCCAAAATTCCCGCAGCCCAGGGGATGAAGAGGGGGATGAAGAGCGAGAGCTCATCCTGGTGCAGGAACCTCAGTTCTCAGTGTGGGGAACCCCGCAGGGATCCCAAATCCCCTCAAAACCCCCCTTTGGGTCCACCCCAAACCCCGTCCCACCTCAGGTGGCCCCGACCCCACCTCAGAGGATCCATCCCAAAGCCCAATCCCACCTCAGGTGGCCCCAGCCCCGTCCCTCATTCCATCCCACCTCAGGTGGCCCCGACCTACCCCTCAGGTGGCCCAGTCCCCCTCAGGTGGCCCCAGTCCCACCTCAGAAGATCCATCCCAAACCCCAATCCCACCTCAGGTGGCCCAGATCCCCTCAAAGGATCCGTCCCAAAGCCCAGTCCTACCTCAGGTGGCCCCAGTCCCCAGTCAGGTGGCCCCGACCCCCTCTCAGGTGGCCCCAGCCCCCCTCAGGTGGCCCCAGTCCCACCTCAGGTGGCCCCAGTCCCCATCCCAAAGCCCAGTCCCCCCTCAGGTGGCCCCATCCCTGCTCAGGTGGCCCCGACCCCCTCTCAGGTGGCCCCAGCCCCCTCTCAGGTGGCCCCAGCCCCCCCTCAGGTGGCCCCAGCCCCCTCTCAGGTGGCCCCAGCCCCTCTCAGGTGGCCCCAGTCCCACCTCAGGTGGCCCCAGCCCCCTCTCAGGTGGCCCCAGCCCCTCTCAGGTGGCCCCAGCCCCCTCTCAGGTGGCCCCCCCCCAGCCCCCCTGACCCCCTGGGCCCCGGCAGCGCATGGACCTGGACCGGCGGCGGGAGGAGGCGCGGAACCCCAAGCGGAAGCCGCGGCTGATGGAGGAGGACGAGCTCCCGTCGTGGATCCTCAAGGACGACGCCGAGGTGGAGCGGCTCACCTGCGAGGAGGAGGAGGAGAAGATGTTCGGGCGCGGCTCGCGGCACCGCAAGGAGGTGGATTACAGCGACTCCCTGACGGAAAAGCAGTGGCTCAAGGTAGAGGCGCCGGGGGATGCGCCCAAATCCCAAAGGATCCCCAATCCCAAGGATCCCCAATCCCAAAGGATCCCCAGTCCCAAGGATCCCAAATCCCAAGGATCCCCAGTCCCAAGGATCCCAAATCCCAAGGATCCCAAATCCCAAGGATCCCCAATCCCAAGGATCCCAAATCCCTGTAGCTCCCCAATCCCAAGGATCCCAAGGACCCCCCACCCCAAGGCCCCCATTTCCTGTGGATCCCAAATCCCTGTGGATTCCCCTCCCCAAGGACCCCCATTTCCTGTGGACCCCAATCCCAAGTCCCAGTGGATCCCAAATCCTTGTGGATCCCCAATCCCCCCAGCCCCCAATCCCCATGGCCCCCAATCCCCATAGCCCCCAATCCCCAATCCCCGTGGCCCCCAATCCCCGTGGCCCCCAATCCCCAATCCCCATAGCCCCCAATCCCCAGTCCCCGTGGCCCCCCGTCCCCGTGGCCCCCAATCCCCGTGGCCCCCCGTCCCCGTGGCCCCCAATCCCCAGTCCCCGTGGCCCCCCGTCCCCGTGGCCCCCAATCCCCATGGCCCCCAATCCCCAATCCCCATAGCCCCCAATCCCCGTGGCCCCCAATCCCCATGGCCCCCAATCCCCACAGGCCCCAATCCCCATGGCCCCCCGTCCCCATAGCCCCCAATCCCCGTGGCCCCCCAATCCCCGTGGCCCCCAATCCCCATGGCCCCCCAATCCCCAATCCCCATAGCCCCCAATCCCCATGGCCCCCCGTCCCCATGGCCCCCCAATCCCCATGGCCCCCCAATCCCCGTGGCCCCCCAATCCCCATGGCCCCCCAATCCCCGTGGCCCCCAATCCCCGTGGCCCCCCGTCCCCGCTGCCCCCCGTCCCTGCGGCCCCCAATCCCCATGGCCCCCCAATCCCCATGGCCCCCCAATCCCCATGGCCCCCAATCCCCAATCCCCGTGGCCCCCAATCCCCAATCCCCATGGCCCCCCAATCCCCATGGCCCCCAATCCCCATGGCCCCCAATCCCCAATCCCCATGGCCCCATGGCCCCCCGTCCCTGTGGCCCCCAATCCCCAATCCCCATGGCCCCCCAATCCCCAATCCCCGTGGCCCCCAATCCCCATGGCCCCCCGTCCCCGTGGCCCCCAGTCCCCAGTCCCCGTGGCCCCCCGTCCCCCCGCGGCCCCCAGCCCGAGCCCCGCCGCGGCTGCCCCCGCAGGCCATCGAGGAGGGCACGCTGGAGGAGATCGAGGAGGAGGTGCGGCAGAAGAAATCCTCGCGGAAGCGGAAGCGCGAGCCCGAGGGCCCCGCGGGGCCGCCCCCGAGCGCGCGGGGCCGCGACAAGGACGAGGAGAGCCGCAAGCAGAAGAAACGGGGGCGCCCCCCGGCCGAGAAGCTGTCCCCAAACCCGCCCCCCCTGACCCGCAAGATGCGCAAGATCGTCGACGCCGTCATCAAGTACAAGGACAGGTGAGGTGGGCGCGGCTGGTCCTGGGGGGTCCTGGGGGATCCTGGGGGGTTCCTGGGGGTCCTGGGGGGGTCCTGGGGGGTTCCTGGGGGTCCTGGGGGGTTCCTGGGGGGTCCTGGGGGGTCCTGGGGGATCCAGGGGGTCCTGGGGGGGGTCCTGGGGGGTTCCTGGGGGGTTCCAGGGGGGTCCTG
Source organism: Vidua chalybeata (assembly GCF_026979565.1). Lineage (NCBI taxonomy): Eukaryota > Metazoa > Chordata > Aves > Passeriformes > Viduidae > Vidua > Vidua chalybeata. The sequence goes on from NW_026530291.1 coordinate 319,246, forward strand.
GGGGTCCTGGGGGTCCTGGGGGGTTTCAGGTGGTCCTGGGGGGTCCCAGGTGGTCCAGGTGGTTCCTGGGGGTTCCTGAGGGGATGATGAGGATGAGGATGAGGATGAGGATGAAGATGATGAGGGGATGACGAGGATGATGACGATGAGGGGATGATGAGGATGAGGATGATGATGAGGATGAGGGGATGATGAGGATGAGGATGAGGAGATGATGAGGATGAGGTGATGATGATGATGAGGATGAGGATGAGGGGATGATGAGGGGATGACGAGGATGATGACGATGAGGGGATGATGAGGATGAGGATGAGGATGAGGGGATGATGATGATGAGGATGAGGATGAGAATGATGAGGGGATGATGAGGATGATGACGATGAGGGGATGATGAGGATGAGGATGAGGGGATGATGATGATGAGGATGAGGGGATGGTGAGGATGAGGGGATGATGATGATGATGAGGGGATGATGAGGATGAGGGGATGATGATGATGATGAGGATGAGGGGACGGTGAGGATGAGGATGAGGACGAGGCAGGCCGCCCCTCACGCCCTTTTCCCCCCGCAGCAGCAGCGGGCGGCAGCTGAGCGAGGTTTTCATCCAGCTCCCGTCCCGCAAGGAGCTCCCGGAGTACTACGAGCTCATCCGCAAACCCGTGGACTTCAAGAAGATCAAGGTAACACCGGGACCCACCGGGACCCACCGGGACCCACCGGGACCCACTGGGACCCACCGGGATCCACCGGGACCCGCCGGGATCCACCGGGACCCACCGGGACCCGCCGGGACCCGCCCCGGGGCTCCCCCCTGATCCCCGTTCCCGCCGCCAGGAGCGGATCCGCAACCACAAGTACCGGAGCCTCAACGACCTGGAGAAGGACGTGATGCTGCTGTGCCAGAACGCGCAGACCTTCAACCTCGAGGGGTCCCTGGTACGGGGAGCCGGGCAGGAGCCCCGGCTGCGAGGGGCTGGGATGGGCTGGCACCTGGGAATGGCCTGGGATGGCCAGGAATGGGCTGGGATGGGCTGGGATGGGACCTGGGAATGGCCTGGGATGGCCAGGAATGGGCTGGGATGGGCTGGGATGGGATGGGCTGGGACCTGGGAATGGCCTGGGATGGCCAGGAATGGGCTGGGATGGGATGGGACCTGGGAATGGCCTGGGATGGCCAGGAATGGGCTGGGATGGCCAGGAATGGGCTGGGATGGGCTGGGCTGGAATGGGCTGGGATGGCCAGGAATGGGATGGGCTGGGATGGGATGGGATGGGCTGGGATGGGATGGGACCTGGGAATGGCCTGGGATGGCCAGGGATGGGATGGGACCTGGGAATGGCCTGGAGTGGCCTGGAATGGGCTGGAATGGCCTGAAATGGGCTGGGATGGGCTGGAATGGCTTGGGATGGCACCTGGGAATGGCCAGGAACAGTCTGGAATGGCTTGAGATGGCCTGGAGTGACCAGGGATGACCAGGAGTGACCAGGGATGACCAGGAGTGACCAGAATGACCGGGAGTGCCCGGGAGTGACCGGAACTCCCCGTTCCCCCAGATCTACGAGGATTCCATCGTGCTCCAGTCCGTGTTCACCAGCGTCCGGCAGAAGGTGGAGAAGGAGGAGGAGAGCGACGGAGAGGAGAGCGAGGAGGAGGAGGAGGGAGAGGAGGAAGGATCCGAGTCCGAGGGTGGGCCTTGGGATCCATGGGATCGGTGGGATGGGATCAGTGGGATCAGTGGGATGGGATTAATTGGATCAGTGGGATCAATGAGATCAATGGGATGGGATCAATGAGATCGAGGGGATCGATGTGATGTGGGATTGGGATGGGATGGGGTGAATGGGATTGGGATGGGATGGGATCAATGGGATTGGGATGGGATCAATGGGATGGGGTGAATGGGATCTGGGGTGGGATCGGGATGGGATCGGGAGGGAGGGGTGGAGGCTCAGGATCATTTGGAGGCTCTGGATCCCCCAGCCCGCTCGGTGAAGGTGAAGATCCGCCTGGGCCGCAAGGAGAAGGTTCCGGAACGCGGGAAGGGCCGGCGCCGGGGGGGGCGGGGGGGGCGCCCCAAACCCCTCCTGAGCGACGACGAGAGCGAGGACGAGCAGGAGGAGGTGAGGGGGGCCTGGAGGGAGCCTGGATCCCGCAAGAGATCCCAAAGCCAGGGAGCGACCCCCATCCTTCACCCGCACCCCGGATCCTGGGCTGAACCCCCAAAGCCAGGAGTGACCCCAAATCATGGCAGTGACCCCAAATCCCAAATCCTGGCAGTGACCCCAAATCCCAAATCCTGGCAGTGACCCCAAATCCCAAATCCTGGGAGCGACCCCAAATGCCAAATCCTGGCAGTGACCCCAAATCCCAAATCCTGGCAGTGACCCCAAATCCTGGCAGTGAGCCCAAATCCCAAATCCTGGGAGTGACCCCAAATCCCAATCCTGGCAGTGACCCCAAATCCCAAATCCTGGGAGTGACCCCAAATCCCAGATCCTGGGAGTGACCCCAAATCCCAAATCCTGGCAGTGACCCCAAATTCCAGATCCTGGCAGTGACCCCAAATTCCAGATCCTGGCAGTGACCCCAAATCCCAAATCCTGGCAGTGACCCCAAATCCCAAATCCTGGCAGTGACCCCAAATTCCAGATCCTGGCAGTGACCCCAAATCCTGGCAGTGACCCCAAATTCCAGATCCTGGCAGTGACCCCAAATTCCAGATCCTGGCAGTGACCCCAAATCCTGGCAGTGAGCCCAAATCCTGGCAGTGAGCCCAAATCCCAAATCCTGGCAGTGACCCCAATTCCTGGCAGTGAGCCCAAATCCCAAATCCTGGCAGTGACCCCAAATCCTGGCAGTGATCCCAAATTCCAGATCCTGGCAGTGACCCCAAATCCCAAATCCTGGCAGTGACCCCAAATCCTGGCAGTGACCCCAAATCCCAATCCTGGCAGTGACCCCAATCCTTCACCTGCACCCTGAATCCTGGGCTGAACCCCCCAAATCCCGACCCCCAAATCCTGACCCCTTTTCCCCTCTCTTTGTTCCAGGATCGCTCCGGCAGCGGCACCGAGGACGACTGACCCCAACATTCCACGGCTCCCGAACTCTGCGAACCCCCAAACCCCCCCCCGTGCCCCCCAAATCCCCCCGTTCTGCCCCGTAGCTCCGACGGCAGCGACGCCGGAATTCCCAAAAATCCTGAAAATCCCCAAAAAACCAAGAAGCCCCCACGCCCAACCTCGCCCGTATTTATACCAGAGCCGGCGCTGCCGCCGCCTCCGGCGCTCCTGGATCACCCCAGGGGGCCCCGAGTTCTCCTGGATGGTCCGGCTGGGCTTATCCCGGGTTCTTCCAGATGGTTCCAGGCTGTCCCTGCTCGTCCCAGATCCAGATTGTCCCAAATTCGGACGGTCCTGGACGGTCCAGAGCGATCCAGACCATCCTGGGTGGTCCTAAATCCTCCTGGATAATCCTAAATCCACTCTGGATCATCCTAAATCCATCCTGGGTGGTCCTAAATCCACTCTGGATCATCCTAAATCCATCCTGGGTGGTCCTAAATCCACTCTGGATCATCCTAAATCCATCCTGGGTGGTCCTAAATCCACTCTGGATCATCCTAAATCCATCCTGGGTGGTCCTAAATCCACTCTGGATCATCCTAAATCCATCCTGGATCAACCAAAATCCATCCTGGATCATCCTAAATCCATCCTGGGTGGTCCTAAATCCACTCTGGATCATCCTAAATCCATCCTGGATCAACCAAAATCCATCCTGGATCATCCTAAATCCATCCTGGGTGGTCCTAAATCCACTCTGGATCATCCTAAATCCATTCTGGATAAACCTAAATCCATCCTGGACCAGCTGAGCTCAGCCTTGGATTGTCCTGGATCATCTCACCCGCCCCGAGTGTCCCAGCCTGGATCAGCCCGGGTGGTCCCAGCTTGTCCCGGACCATCTCCCACCCCCGGGATCCTCCCGACCCCTCCCCCGGCGCTGTCGCTGTCCCTGGATTCCCAGCAGTCGATAATTAATTAATAAATTAATCCAACGGGAGCCGAGTCGCCTCTGGGGGGGCTGGGGGGCGATTTGGGGTTCCAGAGGGGTCTTTGGGGTGACTCTGGGGATTTTGGGGCTCCCTGGGGGTTTGGGGTTCCAGAGGGGTCTTTGGGGGTGTTTTTGGGGTCACTCTGGGGATTTGGGGTGACCTTGGGGCTCCAGAGATTTTGGGGTCACTCTGGGGATTTGGGGTGACCTGGGGGGGATTTGGGGTTCCAGAGGGGTTTTTGGGGTGACTCTGGGGATTTTGGGGTGACCTCGGGGGGGATTTGGGGTTCCAGAGGAGATTTTGGGGTCGCTCTGGGGATTTGGGGTGACCTCGGGGGGGATTTGGGGTTCCAGAGGGGTTTTTGGGGTGACTCTGGGGATTTTGGGGTGACCTTGGGGCTCCAGAGATTTTGGGGTCGCTCTGGGGATTTGGGGTGACCTCGGGGGGGATTTGGGGCTCCAGAGGAGATTTTGGGGTCACTCTGGAGTTTTGGGGCTCCCTGCGAATGGAAAATGGGAAAATGGAGCCCCTTTCTCCCTCCCGCTTTTCCTCCCTTTTCCCGGATTTCTCTCCTTCCCGCTCTTCCCTCCCGGGGTTCCGGTCCCCGCTCCGGTGTCCGCGTGTCCCCCGGTCCCGCCTGTCCGTCCGTCCGTCCGTCCGTCCGCTTTTCCCGCCCCTCATTCCCGGTTTTCCCGCCCCTCATTCCCGGTTTTCCCGCCCCTCATTCCCGGTTTTCCCGCCCCTCCCTCCCCCTTTTTGAACGCCCCGAGCTCCTCCCCCCGCCCGTTAAATGGGGCCCGACGGGACCCGCGGCCACGGGAACGCCGGAGGGAGCGGCACCGGCAGCGACCGGGATCGGCACCGGGAGCGGGACCAGCACCGGGAGCGGGATCGGCACCGGGACCGGCACCGGCACCGACCGGGACCGGGATCGACACCGGGAGCGGCACCGGCAGCGACCGGGACCAGGATCAGCACCGGGATCAGCACCGGGACCGGGATCGGCAGCGACCGGGATCGGCACCGAGATCAGCACCGGCAGCGATCGGGATCAGGATCGGCACCGGGACCCGCCCGGAGCTCCCGGATCCCTCCGAGCGCCGGCTCCGCTCCCGGTGAGCTCCGGGACACGAACCGCGCTTGGAAAACCGGGACAGAGCCCGGGACCAGCGGGAAGGAACCGGGAAAGGCCGGGATGGGACCCGGCAGCGCCGGGAGAAGAGCGGGACCGGCCGCGCGCGGCTCCGGGACCGGCGGGAGCGGCTCCGGGACCGGCGGGATCCTCCTGCTCCTCCTGGGAGCGGCGGCGGCGACACCGAGCACAGGTGAGGGGGGGGAGGGGCCCAGGGGGGATTTTGGGGGGTCCGCGAGGGGGTGGGGACCCCCAGACCCACGTGGGGGCGGGGAGGGCACCGGGAATCCCGGGAAGGGGGGGAAGGGAACCGGGGGGGGGGGGGAGGGGACGGTTTTGGGGGTCCCCCGTGACCCCACCCAGGACCCCCAAAATCCCCCCGGGACCCCCTAAAATCCCCCAAATCCCCCCCAGGACCCCCAGAATCCCCCCCAGGACTCCCGGCACCCCCAAAATCCCACCCGGGACCCCCGGGACCCCCCAACATCCCCCCGGGACCCCCAAAATCCCCCCCAGGACCCCCCCACGTGTCGCCGCCCCGCCCCACCGGTTGGGAGGCCCCGCCCACTCAGCCCCACCCTTTCCGGGGAGAGCCAATCAGCGCGCGCGGCCCGCCCCGCCCCGCGGCGGACGCGGCTCCCATTGGCCGAGGCCGGACTGGCCACCCGCGGGGGCGGGGCCTGCTGCAGCCAATCAGAGCGCGGCGCGCGGGGAGGGCGCGCCCGGGTGGGGCCGGGAGGGGAGGGGAAAAGCCGGGAAAAAAAAACCCAAAAACGAGGGGAAAAAAACCCAAAAACGAGGGGAAAAACCCCAAAAACGAGGGGGAAAAACCCCAAAAATGGGAGCGGGAGCCCCAGAAAGGGGATGGGGACCCGAAACTTGGGATTAAAGGTGGCCAAAAATGGGAGCGGAACGGCCCCAAAAGGGGCGGGAACGGCCCCAAAAGTTGGGGTCAAACTCCAAAATTCGCTCGGAAGTTTCGAAGTTGGAGCGGAACCCCCAAAATGGGGAAAAAACCCACCCAAAATGGGGATGAAACACCCAAAAATGGAGATGAAACCCACAAAAATGGAGATAAAACCCCTGAAAATGGGGATAAAATCCCCAAAATGGGACCCGGACCCCCAAAACAAGCGGAGTTTAGGGGTCCCCGGGGATATTTTGAATTTTGGGGTGAATTTTGGAATTTTGCGGTGAATTTGGGGGTTTCCCAGGGGATATTCTGATTTTTGGGTGGAAATTTGAGGTTTCTCGGGTGATTTTTGACGTTTCCCGGGGGATATTTGGAATTTCGGGGGGAATTTTTGGGTTTTCTCGGGGATATTTTGATTTTTGGGGTTTTTCCAGGTAAATGTTTGGGATTTCCCGGGGATTTTTTTTAATTTTTGGGGTTCATTTTGGGGATTCCCGGGTGATTTTTGGGATTTTCCCGGGGATGTTTTTTGATTTTTGGGGTGAATTTTGGGGTTTCCCGGGTGAATTTTGGGATCTCCCGGGGACATTTTGATTTCCGCTCCGTTTTTTGGGGCTCCCTGACCCCGGTTTTTCCCCCCCCCAGGACCCTCCCCGTGCCCCCAGGACCATCTCCTGTGCGGCGACGGCTCGTGCCTGTCGCGACATTTCGCCTGCGACGGCGATCGCGATTGTCCCGACGGGCGGGACGAGCTGGGCTGCGCCCCTCCCCCCTCGGCGCCGCCCTCCCCTCCCCCCCCCTGCCCCCCCTCCTCGTTCCGCTGTCGCGACGGGAGCTGCATCCCGCGCCTCTGGAGCTGCGACGGCGATCGCGACTGTCGCGACGGGGAGGATGAGGGGGAGGGGCTGTGCGGGCCCCCCCGGCCCCCCCGCGCCTGCCCCCCCCTGCAGTTCTCCTGCGGGTCCGGCGAGTGCCTCACCCGGAGGTGGCGCTGCGACGGGACCCCCGACTGTCGCGATAGTTCCGATGAGGAGGGGTGCGGTGAGCGCGATAGGAGGCGCTGGGGGGCACTGGGAGGGGTTTGGGGGGCACTGGGATGGACTGGGATGAACTGGGAGCGGTCGCTCCCCCCGTGACCCCGCCCCCTCCCCAGTGACCCCGCCCCCTCCCCCGCAGCCCCGCCCCCGCCGTGCCCCCCCGGGCAGCTCCTCTGTCGCGACAGGCGCTGCATCCCCGCGGCGCGCGCCTGCGACGGGACCCCCGACTGTCGCGACGGGGACGACGAGGAGGCGTGTCCCGATGGTGAGGGGGAGGGGCGGGGGGGTTTGGGGCAGCCTGGGGGATTTGGGGGGGTCCGGGGGCGTGGTTGGGGGGTTTGGGGGAGTTTGGGGGTGGTTTTGGGGAGGTTTTGGGGTGTTTCGGGGTGGTTTTGGGGTTTCGGGGGATGTTTTGGGGTGTTTGGGGGGTTTTAGGGGAGTTTTGGGGGAGTTTTTGGGGAGGTCTTGGGGGGATGGTTTTGGGATGGTTTTGGGGTGGTTTTGGGGGGTTTTTAGGGGAGTTTTGGGGGTGTTTTTGGGGGTGTTTTTGGGGGTCTCTCGGTCCGTGACCCCTCTCCCCTCCCCCCCAGCCCCGTCGTGCCCCCCCCCGCACCGGTTCCGCTGCCGCTCGGGGGAGTGTATCGCGATAGCGCAGGTCTGCGATGGGCGGCGCCACTGTCGCGACTGGTCCGACGAGCCGCTCAAGGAGTGCGGTGAGGAGGGGCCCCAAAAAAAACCCCAAAAACCGCCCGAACCCCCCCCAAATCCCACCTCCAAATCCTCCCCAAAACCCTCCTAAATCCCCCCCAAAAAACCCAAAACCGCCCCAAAACCTGCCCGACCCCCCCCCCCAAAAAAACCCAAATTCTCCCCCAAACCTCCCCAAGTTCCCCCAAAACCCCCTCAGATCATCAAAAAAAACCCTAAAAAAAAAACCCAAAACTTCCCCTTTTCCCCCAGTCTTCTCCTCCCCGGATTTTGGGGTCTCAGTCCCTTTTGGGGTGGGGATTTTGGGGATTTGGGGTGGGGATTTGGGGATTCTGGCATTTGGGATTGGGGATTTTGGGGTTTGGGGATTTTGGGTTTTGGGGATGTGGGATTTAGGAGTTGGGATTTTGGGGATTTGGGGATTTTGGGGTTGGGGGTTGGGGTTTTGGGGTTGGGATTGTGGGGATTTGGGGAGTTTGGGCTTTTTGGGATTTTGGGGTTTTTGGGATTTGGGGTTGGGATTCTGGGGATTTGGGGTTTTTGGGATTTGGGGTTGGGATTCTGGGGATTTGGGATTTTGGGGATTTGGGGTTGGGCTTTTGGGAATTTTGGGTACTTTGGGATTGGGGATTTTGGGATTTGGGGTTGGGGTTTGGGGTTTTGGGGTTGGGATTTTGGGGATTTGGGCTTTTGGGGATTTCGGGGATTTTGGGGATTTAGGATTGGGGATTTTGGGGATTTTGGGGATTTGGGATTTGGGCTTTCGGGATTTGGGCTTTGGGGGATTTTGGGATTTGGGCTTTGGGGTTTCCTGACGCCCCCGTCCCCCAGGGGTGAACGAGTGCCTGGCGGGGGCCGGGGGCTGCTCCCACGGCTGCCGGGACCTGCGGCTGGGCCACGAGTGCCTGTGCCCGCCCGGGCTGGGGCTGGAGCCCGACAACCGCACGTGCCACGGTGGGTGAGCGGGGGGCCCCGGGCCAGCGCCCCAAACTGCAGGAAAATCCCCCAAAATCCCCTCAAAACCAGCCAGAAACACCCCAAAATAGCACAAAAATACCCCAAAACAGAGCACAGCGCCCCAAACTGCAGGAAAATCCCCCAAACTGCAGGAAAATCCCCCAAAACTGCAGGAAAATCCCCCAAAACTGCAGGAAAATCCCCCAAAACTGCAGGAAAATCCCCCAAACTGCAGGAAAATCCCCCAAACTGCAGGAAAATCCCCCAAAACTGCAGGAAAATCCCCCAAACTGCAGGAAAATCCCCCAAAACTGCAGGAAAATCCCCCAAACTGCAGGAAAATCCCCCAAAACTGCAGGAAAATCCCCCAAACTGCACCAAAATCCCCTGAAATCCCCTCAAAACCAGCCAGAAATACTCCATATAGCACAAAAATAGCCCAAAATAGAACAAAGTTACCCCAAAATATCCCAAGATATCTGCATAAAACCAGCCAGAAATACCCCAAAATGCCCTGAAATGTCCTAAATTGACCCCAAATACCCCAAAATACCCCAAAATATGGGATTTTGGGTGACTTTGGGGTGATTTCGTTGGATTTTGGGGGATTTTGTTGGATTTCGGGAGGGCTTTTGGTGATTTTCAGGGGTTTTTGTGGGATTTTGGGGTTATTTTGTCAGATATTCAGGTGATTTTGATTTTGCCTGATTTTGTGGTAATTTTGGGTGATTTCGAGGCGATTTTGTCTGGTTTTGTCTGATTTTGGGGTAATTTAGGGGTATTTTTGCTGATTTTCGGGGGATTTGGGGTTGTTTTATCTCATTTTGGGATTATTTTGTCTGATTTTGGGTTATTTTATCTGATTTCTTTCTGATTTTGGGGTGATTTGGGGTTGTCTGATTTTGGGGTGTTTTTTTCTGATTTTGGGGTGATGTTTGGGGTGTTTTGGGGTATTTTTGGGTGATGTTTGGGGCGATGTTTAGGGGTGATTTTGGGGTGATTTTGGGGTTATTTTGGGGTGTTTTGGGGCGATGTTTTGGGGTGATTTTGGGATGTTTTGGGGTATTTTTGGGTGATGTTTGGGGCGATGTTTTGGGGTGATTTTGGGATGTTTTGGGGTGATTTTGGGGTGATTTTGGGGTGTTTTGGGGCGATGTTTTGGGGTGATTTTGGGATGTTTTGGGGTATTTTTGGGTGATGTTTGGGGCGATGTTTTGGGGTGATTTTGGGATGTTTTGGGGTATTTTTGGGTGATGTTTGGGGCGATGTTTTGGGGTGATTTTGGGATGTTTTGGGGTATGTTTGGGGTGATGTTCGGGTTGGTGTTTTGGGGTGATTTTGGGGTGTTTTGGGGTATTTTTGGGTGATGTTTGGGGCGATGTTTGGGGTGATTTTGGGGTGATTTTGGGGTTATTTTGGGGTGTTTTGGGGTGATGTTTTGGGGTGATTTTGGGATGTTTTGGGGTATTTTTGGGTGATGTTTGGGGCGATGTTTTGGGGTGATTTTGGGGTGATTTTGGGGTGATTTTGGGGTGTTTTGGGGCGATGTTTTGGGGTGATTTTGGGATGTTTTGGGGTATTTTTGGGTGATGTTTGGGGCGATGTTTAGGGGTGATTTTGGGGTGTTTTGGGGTATTTTTGGGTGATGTTTGGGGTGATGTTTTGGGGTGATTTTGGGGTGTTTTGGGGTATTTTTGGGTGATGTTTGGGGCGATGTTTAGGGGTGATTTCGGGGTGATTTCGGGGTGATTTTGGGGTGATTTTGGGGTGAGGCCGGCTATGTTTGGGGTGACCTCTGGGCTGTCTCTGCTGTGCCCCCAGGCCCCCCCGGGACCCTCGTGGTGGGCACGCGGCACCAGCTGCTGGCGCTGGGCGGCGCCGAGCCGCGCGTCCTGCGGGGGGCGCTCAAGCACGCGGCCGCGCTGGACGTGGCCATCGAGGGGGGGGCCCTGTTCTGGGGGGACCCCAGCGAGGGGCGCATCTACACGTGAGGGACCCCGAAACCCACCCCGAATCCCCCTCTGGGACCCCAACATCCACCCCGAATCCTCCAAAATCCATCCCGGGATCCCCAAAATCCACTCTGAGACCCCAAAATCCACCCCAAATCCCCCTCTGGGACCCCAAAATCCACCCCAAAATCCACCCCGGGATCCCCAAAATCCACCTGGGGACCCCAAAATCCACCCCGGGACCCCCAAAATCCACGTGGGACCACCCCAAATCCCCCTCTGGGACCCCAAAATCCACCCCAACATCCACCCCAAATCCCCCAAAATCCACCTGGGGACTCCAAAATCCACCCCAAATCCCCCAAATGCCTTCCTGCGACCCCAAATCCTCCCCAGGGACCCCAAAATCCCCCCCAGTACCCCTTTAACCCTTCCCAGTCCCTTCCCAGTCCCTCCCAGTGCCCCTTTAACCCCTCCCAGTGCCCCCAAATCCCCTCCCAGTCCCCCCCAAATCCCCTCCCAGTCCCCCTTTAACCCCCCTCAGTCCCTCCCAGTGTCCCCCTTTAACCCCTCCCAGTCCCTCCCAGTGCCCCCAAATCCCTTCCCAGTCCCCCCCAAATCCCTTCCCAGTCCCTCCCAGTCCCCCCCAAATCTCCCCCCAGTCCCCCCCAGTCCCTCCCAGTGCCCCCAAATCCCCTCCCAGTCCCTCCCAGTGCCCCTTAACCCCCCCCAGTCCCTCACAGTCCCCCCCAAATCCCCCCCAGTGCCCCTTTAACCCCTCCCAGTCCCTCCCAGTGCCCCCAAATCCCCTCCCAGTCCCTCCCAGTTCCTCCCAGTGCCCCTTTAACCCCCCCAGTCCCCCCCAGTCCCTCCCAGTCCCCCCCAAATCCCCTCCCAGTCCCTCCCAGTGCCCCTTTAACCCCCCCAGTCCCTCCCAGTCCCTCCCAGTCCCTCCCAGTGCCCCTTTAACCCCCCCAGTCCCTCCCAGTCCCCCCCAAATCCCCTCCCAGTCCCTCCCAGTGCCCCTTTAACCCCCCCAGTCCCTCCCAGTCCCCCCCAAATCCCCTCCCAGTCCCTCCCAGTCCCTCCCAGTGCCCCTTTAACCCCTCCCAGTCCCCCCCAGTCCCTCCCAGTGCCCCTTTAACCCCTCCCAGTCCCCCCCAGTCCCTCCCAGTCCCTCCCAGTGCCCCTTTAACCCCCCCCAGTCCCTCCCAGTCCCTCCCAGTGCCCCCAGGCTGACCCCGCCCCTGTCCCCAGAGCGCCGCTGGCCGCGGGCCCGGCCGTGCCCCTGGCCGTGCTCAGTGGCCCGGGGGCTCCGGCCGGGCTGGCCCTGGACTGGACGCACGGGCTGCTCTACTGGACCGAGCCCGGCTCCGGCCGCGTGGCCGTCGCTGACCGCTCGGGCTGGCGGCAGCGCACGCTGCACCGGGACCCCCGGACACGGCCCTGGGCGGTGGTGGTGGACCCCCGGAACGGGTACGGGGGGGCACCCGAAACACCCAAAATATCCCAAAAACAGCTCCAAAATATCCAAAACCAGCCCCAAACCAGCCCTAGAATATCCAAAACCAGCCCCAAAACCCCGGACACGGCCTCGGGACCCCCGGACACGGCCCTGGGGGGTGGTGGTGGACCCCCGGAACGGGGGCACCCGAAACACCCAAAATATCCCAAAAACAGCACCAAAATACTCAAAAACTGCCCCAAACCAGCCCTAAAATACCCAAAACTGCCCCAAAACCCCGGACACGGCCCTGGGGGGGGGTTGGTGGACCCCCGGAACGGGTACGGGCTGGGGGCACCTGAAACACCCAAAAATAACCAAAACCAGCTCAAAAGTATCAAAAAACAGCCCCAAAATATCCAAAACCAGCCCCAAACCAGCCCTAAAATACCCAAAACCAGCCCTAAAACAGCCCCAAATCACCCAGACACGGCCCCGGGACCCCCGGACACGGCCCTGGGCGGTGGTGGTGGACCCCCGGAACGGGGGCACCCGAAACACCCAAAAATAACCAAAAAACAGCTCCAAAATATCCAAAACCAGCCCTAAAGTACCCCGAAATAACCAAAACCAGCCCCAAAACCAGCCCCAAATCACCCAGACACGGCCCGGGGGGGGGGGGGGGGGTGGGGGACCCCCAGAACAGGGATATGGGGGGGGGGGGGGGTGACACCAAAATTAACCCAAAATATCCCAAACCAGCCCCGAAATAACGGAAATATTCTCAAAGTGCCCAAAGCAGCCTGAAAATAACCAAAAATAGCCCCAAAAGAAGCAAGGCAGCCCCAAAACGGGGCCTGGGGGGGTCCCCGGGGGGACCCCAGGTGAGCCCAGTGCCCCCCCCAGGTTCCTGTACTGGTCGGACTGGGGGTCCCGGCCCCAAATCACGCGGGGGGGTCAGGACGGGGCCCCCCCCGAGGCTCTGGTGACCGAGGACGTGGAGCGGCCGCAGGGGCTGGCGCTGGGTGAGGCTCCCCGAAAAGGACCCCGAAAGCGCCCCAAAGGGACCCCAAAAACATCCCAAAAATGTCCCAAAAACGACCCCGAAAGCGCCCCAAAGGGACCCCAAAAACGTCCCCAAAAATGTCCCAAAGGGACCCCGAAAACGTCCCCAAAAATGTCCCAAAAACAACCCCAAAAACGCCCCAAAGGGACTCCGAAAGCGCCCCAAAGGGACCCCAAAACCGCCCCAAAAATGTCCCAAAAACGACCCCGAAAACGCCCCAAAGGGACCCCAAAAACATCCCAAAAATGTCCCAAAAACGACCCCGAAAACGCCCCACAGGGACCCCAAAAACGTCCCCAAAAATGTCCCAAAAACAACCCCAAAAACGCCCCAAAGGGACCCCAAAAACGACCCCGAAAACGCCCCAAAGGGACCCCGAAAACGTCCCCAAAAATGTCCCAAAAACGACCCCGAAAACGCCCCAAAGGGACCCCGAAAACGTCCCCAAAAATGTCCCAAAAACGACCCCGAAAACGCCCCAAAGGGACCCCAAAAACGTCCCAAAAAAGTCCCCAGAAATGTCCCTGAGGTGACCCCAAAAGTGGCTGAAAATGTCCCGAAAATGTCCCCAGGCCCCCCCAACAGCCCCCCCCACCTCCCAGCGCCTCTACTGGGTGACCCCAGTGACCCCCCCTGACCCCAATGACCCCAATGACCCCCAATGACCCCAATGACCCCCCAATGACCCCCCAATGACCCCCCTGACCCCAATGACCCCAGTGACCCCCAGTGACCCCCCCTGACCCCAATGACCCCTCAATGACCCCCCAATGACCCCCAGTGACCCCCCAGTGACCCCCCCTGACCCCCCTGACCCCCCTGACCCCCCCTCCCCCCAGACCAGTCCTCCCAGCGCCTGTTCTGGGCCGACGGGCGCCTCCAGGCCGTGTCCAGCGTGGGGCTGGACGGGCGCGGCCGCCGGACGCACCTGAGGGACCCGCGGCACCTGGGGCAGCCCCTGGGGCTCGCCGTCTTCCAGGTGAGACCCCGGCACCCCCCCGGGACCCCCCCCCCCCCCCCCGGGACCCCCGCCGTGACCCCTGCCCCTCCCCCAGGACTGGCTGGTCTGGACCGACCCCCCCCGGGGGTCCCTGGTGGCCGCGCGGCTCCGGGGGGGCTCCTCGCCCTCCCCCCCCCGGCTGCTGGCCCAGGAGCTCTTCAGCCCCGAGGCCGTGGTGGTGCTGCACCCCGACAGGCAGCCCCCAGGTAACCCCCAAAACCCCCGGAATCACCCCAAAACCACCCCAAAAATACCCCAAAAACACCCCAAAAATAACCCCAAAAACAACCCCAAAAATATCCCAAAAACACCCCAAAAACACCCCAAAACCACCCCCAAAATACCCCAAAAACACCCCAAAAATAACCCCAAAAACAACCCCAAAAATATCCCAAAAACACCCCAAAATGCACCCCGACAGGCAGCCCCCAGGTAACCCCCAAAACCCCCGGAATCACCCCAAAAACACCCCAAAAATACCCCAAAATGCACCCCAAAAATAACCCCAAAAACAACCCCAAAAATATCCCAAAAACACCCCAAAAACACCCCAAAACCACCCCCAAAATACCCCAAAAACACCCCAAAATAACCCCAAAAACAACCCCAAAAATATCCCAAAAACACCCCAAAATGCACCCCGACAGGCAGCCCCCAGGTAACCCCCAAAACCCCCAGAATCACCCCAAAAATACCCCAAAAATAACCCAAAAATACCCCAAAATGCACCCCAAAAACACCCCAAAAACACCCCAAAATGCACCCCGACAGGCAGCCCCCAGGTAACCCCAAAAACCCCTGAAATCACCCCAAAACCACCCCAAAAAATATTCCAAAATACCCCAATAAAATCCTAAAAATATCCCAAAACACCCCAACCCCCCCCACCTCTGCCCCCCCCGTGCCCCTCCCCCCCAACCCCCGCAGGGGGCGGGGCTCTCTCCGCCCCTCCCCCTCACGCCCCGCCCCCCGCCCCTCCCCCAGGCCCCGACCGCTGCCGGGGCTCGCTCTGCTCCTTCCTCTGCCTCCCCTCCCCCGCCCGCGGCCCCGGCTCCGCCCCCTTCACCTGCGCCTGCCCGGACGGGGAGCACCTGGCGGGAGACGGACGCACCTGCGTGACAGGTGAGACACGAAAACCCCAAAAACCACCCCAAAAATACCCCAAAAACCAGCCAAAAACCACCCAAAATACCCCAAAAACCAGCCAAAAACCACCCAAAATACCCCAAAAACCACCCCAAACACACCCCAAACACACCTGCGTGACAGGTGAGACACGAAAACCCCAAAAAACCACCCCAAAATACCCCAAAAACCAGCCAAAATACCCCAAAAACCACCCCAAACACACCTGTGTGACAGGTGAGACACGAAAACCCCAAAAAACACCCCAAAAATACCCCAAAAACCAGCCAAAAACCACCCAAAATACCCCAAAAACCACCCCAAACACACCTGTGTGACAGGTGAGACCCTAAAACCCAAAAAACACCCCAAAAATACCCCAAAATACCCCAAACACACCCCGAAGACACCTGTGGGACAGGTGAGACCCCCTGGGACACGCCTGGGCCCAGGTGACCCCTCCCCCTCCCCAGGTGACCTCACCTGGGCCCAGGTGACCCCTCCCCCTCCCGTGTCCCCCCAGAGCCCCCCGGGACCCCGGAGCCGCTGAGCCGGAACTTCAGCGCCGAGGGAAACGCCTCGGCAGGTGAGGGCCACGCCCACCGACACACCTGGACACACCCACTGACACACCTGGCCACGCCCACCGACACACCTGGACACACCCACTGACACACCCAGTCACAACCAATGAACACACCTGGACACACCCACTGACACACCTGGCCACACCCACTGACACGCCTGGCCACACCCACTGAACACACCTGGGCACACCCACTGACCACACCCAGTCACACCCACCAACACACCTGGGCACACCCACTGACCACACCCAGCCACACCCACTGACACACCCAGTCACAACCAATGAACACACCTGGGCACACCCACCGACACACCTGGACACACCCATTGACACACCTGGACACACCCACTGACACACCTGGACACACCCACTGACACACCTGGGCACACCCACCGACACACCTGGGCACGCCCACTGACACACCTGGCCACACCCACTGACACACCTGGACACACCCACTGACCACACCCAGACACACCCACCAACACACCTGGGCACACCCACTGACCACACCTGGCCACACCCACTGACACACCCAGTCACAACCAATGAACACACCTGGGCACACCCACCGACACACCTGGACACACCCACTGACACACCTGGACACACCCACTGACACACCTGGGCACACCCACTGACACACCTGGACACACCCACTGACACACCTGGACACACCCACTGACACACCTGGGCACACCCACTGACACACCCAGTCACAACCAATGAACACACCTGGACACACCCACCGACACACCCGACCACACCCACCAACACACCTGGCCACACCCAGTGAACACATCTGGCCACACCCACTGACCACACCCGGTCACACCCAGCGACACACCTGGCCACACCCACTGACCACACCCAGCCACATCCACTGACACACCTGGGCACACCACTGACCACACCCGGTCACACCTATCGGCCACACCTGGCCACGCCCCCTGACCTCACCTGTCCCCTCAGGTGACCCCGGCCAGCCGGGCGGGCCCAGGGGGGCGGGGCCGTTGATGACGTCACTGGGGGTCCTGCTGCCCCTCGGTACGTCCTGGGGGGGAGGGGCAACACTGGGGGGGGGACCCCCAAAAATGGGGCTTGGAGTGGGGGGGGGGGAGGGGTCCCAAAGGGGGAGGGGTCACAAAAGGGGAGGGGTCACAAAGGGGGGAGGGGTCCTAAAGGGGGAGGGGTCACAAAGGGGAGGGGTCACAAAAGGGGAGGGGTCACACATTTTTGGGGGGGTTCCCAAATTGGGGGGAGGGGTCCCAAAGTGGGGGGCGGGTCCCATCCCTGCAGTTCCTGCCCGTGGCCACCAGGGGGCTCCAGGAGTCGATCCCATTGGGGACATCCCGGGTTTTGGGGGAAATCCCGGGTTTTGGGGGGACATCCCGGGTTTTGGGGGGACATCCCGGGTTTTGGGGGAAATCCCGGGTTTTGGGGGGACATCCCGGGTTTTGGGGGAAATCCCGGGTTTTGGGGGGACATCCCGGGTTTTGGGGGGACATCCCGGGTTTTGGGGGGACATCCCGGGTTTTGGGGGGGAAATCCCGGGTTTTGGGGGAAATCCTGGGTTTTGGGGGAAATCCTGGGTTTTGGGGGGACATCCCGGGTTTTGGGGGGGAAATCCCGGGTTTTGGGGGGACATCCCGGGTTTTGGGGGAAATCCCGGGTTTTGGGGGGGAAATCCCGGGTTTTGGGGCCCTGTCCCATTTTTGGCTGTCCCGGTTTTTGGGCTGTCCCGTTTTCGCCTGTCCCATTTTCGGGCTGTCCCGGTTTTGGGGGTGTCCGGTTTTGGGGGTGTCCCGGTTTTCGGGCTGTCCCATTTTCGGGGTGTCCCGGTTTTGGGGGTGTCCCCTTTGGCCCGTCCCGGTTTTGGGGGTGTCCCCTTTTGGCCCGTCCCGGTTTTTGGGGTGTCCCCTTTGGCCCGTCCCGGTTTTC
The DNA here is from genome assembly GCF_026979565.1 of Vidua chalybeata. Lineage (NCBI taxonomy): Eukaryota > Metazoa > Chordata > Aves > Passeriformes > Viduidae > Vidua > Vidua chalybeata. The sequence goes on from NW_026530291.1 coordinate 337,170, forward strand.
GGGCTGTCCCATTTTCGGGGTGTCCCGGTTTTGGGGGTGTTCCCTTTGGCCCGTCCCGGTTTTTGGGGTGTCCGGTTTTCGGGCTGTCCCATTTTCGGGCTGTCCCATTTTCGGGGTGTCCCGGTTTTCGGGGTGTCCCGGTTTTTGGGGTGTCCCATTTTCGGGGTGTCCCGGTTTTTGGGGTGTCCCCTTTGGCCCGTCCCGGTTTTCGGGCTGTCCCATTTTCGGGGTGTCCCGGTTTTGGGGGTGTTCCCTTTGGCCCGTCCCGGTTTTTGGGGTGTCCGGTTTTCGGGCTGTCCCATTTTCGGGGTGTCCCGGTTTTTGGGGTGTCCCCTTTGCCCCGCCCCGCCCGGCCCCGCTGAGCGCCGTGCCCGCAGCGCTGGCGCTGGGCCTGGGCGTGGCCGGGCGGGGCCTGTGGCGGGGCTGGCGCCGGCGCAGCACCAACAGCATCAGCTTCAGCAACGCCGCCTTCCGCAAAGGGCCGCAGCACCTGCGCGGGGCGGGGCCCGCGGACACACAGGTGAGGGGGGCGGGGCCCGCGGACACACAGGTGAGGGGGGGCGGGGCCCGCGGACACACAGGTGAGGGGGGCTGGGGACACACAGGTGAGCTGGGGTGAGGCCTGGGGACACACAGGTGAGCGGGGCCTGGGGACTCACAGGTGAGGGGGGGCGGGGCCCGGGGACACACAGGTGAGGGGGGCGGGGCCCGGGGACACACAGGTGAGGGGGGGCGGGGCCTGGGGACTCACAGGTGAGGGGGGCGGGGCCTGGGGACTCACAGGTGAGGGGGGCCTGGGGACACACAGGTGAGCACCTGCAGGGGCGGGGCACTGGGGAGGGACAGGTGAGGGGGGACCCCCAGGTGAGCTGAGCCCACCTTTGCCCCCCCAGTGGCCGCTGACGGCCGAGGACGACGAGCCCTGAGGGGGAGGGGGAGCCGAGACCCCCCCCGGATCCACCTGGGCACACCTGGGCACAGCTGTGGGAACACCTGGATCCACCTGGGCACAGCTGGGAGTGGCTCTGTGCACAGGGACACACCTGGGCACAGCTGGACGCACCTGTGCACACCTGCACAGCCAGCTACGGCAGCAGACGCACCTGGACGAGGCTGTGCACACCTGGACATGACTGCAGGCACACCTGGGCACACCTGGGCACACCTGGACAAGCCTGTACACACCCAGCTATGGCTGCAGGCGCACCTGGGCACACCTGGGCACACCTGGACAGGGCCGTGCACACCTGGATGAGGCTGCTCTCACCTGTCCACACCTGTCCGTACCTGTTCTCACCTGCCCTCACCTGTCCGGGTGCCCCCGGGGCCATTTTTGGGAATTTTTTTACCAAAATCCTGTGAATTGGGCCCAGACCGGGGCCGCTGTGAAGGGGGCGGGGCCAATGAGGCCACGCCTCCCGCGTGACGTCATTAAAGGTTTATTTATTAACCCTCGAGTGACCGAACTGGGAGCGGGGGCGGGGCCCGGGGGCAGCTCCGCGCACGCCATTGGCCGGCCCACAGCGCCTCAGCCTCGCCCCGCCCCTGCGGCGCGCTCGCTGATTGGTCGCTGTTTCCCTCCAAAAGCGGCGCGCGGCGCTCATTGGGCGCCGCGCTCGGACGGACGCACGCTATTGGCCGCGCGCGCTGCCAATCAAACGCCTCCTGCGCGCTCGGCTCTGATTGGCCAGCGACTTTCCCGCCGCCGAGCGGGAATCTGTCAATCTAACGAAGCCCCGCCCCTCCCGCTCCGCGCGATTCATTGGCTGCGCTCGCCGTCAGTCAAACGCGCCCTCCAATCGCCGTGCGGCATGGGAGGGAGACGAGAACGCTGAAGGCTATTGGCCGGGCAGAACGTCAATCAACCCTCGCCCCGCTCTCTCCGTGATTTCCGCTTCCTCCACCAATCGCGGCGCCTCGCGAGGCCGCCCAGCCGCGGCGCGCAGCGCGATTGGCCGCGCACCCCGCAGTCCCGCCCACGCACGGCGGCAATCCCCGCCCTCCCATTGGCCCGCCGCGCTGTCACTCATTCCGGCGCCCCTCAATCGCAGCGCGCCGGCTCCTTCCTTCCTCCCATTGGCCGCTGCGCGCTGCCCGCGGCCGCCGATTGGCGGAGCCTCCTGCCACTCAGCGACCTCCCGCGCGCCGATTGGCCGCCCGCCGCCGGTGCGGGCGGGCCTCCCCGCCGCGCTCCCAGCGTGCCCCGCGCGGCCCGAGGCGAGCGCGGCCCGTGCCCGTCGCCGCCTCCGCCATGTCCGAGTTCGGCCCCGCGCCGCCCCCGCCCCCCCAGCCCGGGGCCGCCCCCGCCGCGCCCCCCTCAGCCGGGCCCGGGGGAGGCCCGGGAGGCGGCGGCGGCAGCGGCGGCGGCGGCGGCGGCGGCGGCGGGACGGGGCGCAAGGACGCGTTCGCCGACGCGGTGCAGCGAGCGCGGCAGGTGAGGGGCGCGGCGGGGCGGCGGGAGGCGGCGGGAGGCGGCGGGGACCCCCCCCGACCCTCCCCGGGGCGCCGCGGCCCCGCCCCCACCTTCCCGGTAAGGCCCCGCCCCCCCCAACCGGGGGCCGTGGGAGGGGAGCCCGCCCCTCCCCCACCCCCGGGACCCCCCCCTCACGCCCCCCCCCCCCCCCTCCCCGGTCCCCGTTTTCCCCGCCCGGTTCCCGGTTTTGCCCCCGCTTGTTTCCCCGCGGCGCCGTGAGGGCCCGGTACCGTAATGCCGCTACTCGCGGCGCATTACCGTAATTCCCCCCCGAGCCCCGCGGCGCGCGCCGCAATTACGGTAATTACCGTAATTAACGGCTCGCTGAACGGCCGGGCGGCGGCGGGAGGGGCTCGAGTCCCCCCGGGCGCCCCCGATTTGGGGGTCCCGCTGTCGCCGGGAGGGGGGGGGGGGGCCCAAAATTTGGGGTGGGGGGAGAAGATTTGGAGGGGTCCTGAGGGGTTTTGGGGGGGTCCTGGTGGGGCTCAGGGTGGCATTTTTGGGGGGGATCTCCCAAAATTCGGGGATGTGGAACAGCTCTGGGGGGTCCTGGGGGGTCCCGAGGGAGTTTTGGGGATCCCCAGAGGGGTTTTTGAGGGGCCGGGTGTGATTTTGGGGTGACTCCAGGGTGACTGTGGGGTCACTTTTTGGGGTTTGGCAGCACTTTCGCCTCGTTTTGGGGTGCTGCGGGGCGATTGGGGGCCATTCCAGCAGATTTTGGGGGGGTTTTGGGGCACTTTGGGGCCATTCCAGCAGATTTTGGGGTGCTTTTGGGGCACTTTGGGGGGGTTTTGGGGCACTTTGGGGCCATTCCAGCAGATTTTGGGGTGCTTTTGGGGCACTTTGGGGCCATTTTGCCCCATTTTTGGGGTGCTTTGGGTCGGTTTGGGGCCATTTTGGGGTGCTCGAGTCGGCTCCTTTCCGGGAGGGGATTTTGGGTGACTTTTGAGGCTTTTTGGGGTTCTCAGCCCCCCCCAAATTCCCCCCCCCAGATCGCGGCCAAAATCGGGGGGGACGCGGCGCCGCCGGTGCCCAACAACAACGCCCCCCCCCCCGATTTTGGGGGTTTCGGGGGGCAGAAACGGCAGCTGGAGGACGGAGGTGAGGGGGGACGGGACCCCAAAACCCGGCGGGACCCCAAAACCCGGCGGGACCCCAATATTTGGGGTGGGGGGGGGCCATGGAGGGGTCCCCAACTCTCAAACCTGCACCCCCAGATCAGCCCGAGAGCAAGAAGCTGGCGGCACAGGGGGAAGGTGAGCGGGGTTTGGGGGGGTCCCGAGGGGATTTGGGGGGTCCTAAGGGGGGTTGGGGGGCCTTAAAGGGGTTTGGGGGGGTCCCTAAAGGGGCTTGGGGGGGCCCTGAAGGGGTTTGGGGGGTCCTAAAGGGGTTTTGGGGGGTCCTGAAGGGGTTTGGGGGGCCCTAAAGGGGTTTTGGGGGGTCCTGAAGCAGTTTGGGGGGTCCTAAAGGGGATTTGGGGGGTCCTAAAGAGGTTTTGGGGGGCCCTAAAGGGGATTTGGGGGGTCCTGAAGGGGTTTGGGGGTCCCAAAGGGGTTTGGGGGGTCCCGAGGGGTTTGGGGGTTCCTGAAGGGGTTTGGGGGGGCCCTGAAGGGGTTTGGGGGGGGTCCTAAAGGGGTTTGGGGGGCCCTAAAGGGGTTTGGGGGGTCTTAAAGGGGATTTGGGGGGTCCTAAAGGGGTTTGGGGGGTCCTAAGGGGGGTTGGGGGGGTCCTGAAGGGATTTTGGGGGGGCCCTGAAGGGGTTTGGGGGGTCCTGAAGGGGTTTGGGGGGTCCCGAGGGGATTTGGGGGGTCCTAAGGGGGTTGGGG
>NW_026530292.1:0-13761 GCF_026979565.1 Vidua chalybeata
TGTTCTTTGTCTCCAGGAACCTTTGGCCCTGAGGGGCTCTGAGGGACTCTGAGCAGGCTCTGAGGGTGTTCGGGAGGTCTGAGGGGGCTCGGAGGGGCTCTGGGAGCCTCTGAGGGGGGCTCGCCGTGGGCGGGGCCTCGGCAGCCGCCACTGCCCATTGGCCGCTGGTCGTTTCCCGCCGTTGCAAACGCCCTCCGGAGAGCTGTCAATCACACCCGCTCCTCCTCCTCATTGGCTCTCTCCTGTTGTCGTTCCTGCCCCCCATCCCCGTGCAGTCTCCCTTACGCTCCACCCCTTAGGGCAGCAGCAGCGAATTAGAGCGTGGGTGGGGCGTGGCCGCAGCGACTTTTCCCGGCCACCCATTGGCTGCCGTATGCGGTGGGGGGGCGGGGCGGTGCGAGCCCGCGTGTCATGTGAGGGCGCGGTCACGTGAGCGCGGGTGTCATGGCTCTGCCCGGGGCGGCGGTGCCGCCGTTGCTGCTGCTCCTGCTCCTGAGCGGGGCGGCCGCGGGCTGCGGCTACCAGGTGGGATTGGGAGGCCTCGGACAGACGGACTGGGGGCACTGGGGTTGCCTGTGGACATTGGAGCAGGTGGCGGGGGGGGCTGGGTAACGGGAGCTGCCGTAGGCTGGGGACACCGGGAAGGGCTGAGGGGGCACCGGAGCGATCTGAGGAAACGGGAACTGGGAGGACTGGGGGCGCTGGGGTGAGCTGGGGACGCTGAGGAAACGGGAACTGGCGGTCATTGGTTTTGCAACCGCTTCCGGAGCTCAACGGCCACGCCGGGGAGGCGGCGGGGGGGATCCCGGTGGGGTTCCGGGGGCGCCGCGGGCCCAGCCTGGTCCGAGTCCCCCCTAAACCCCCCAGTCGTGTCCTCCGACCCGGCCGGACATGCTGAACGTCCACCTGGTGCCGCACTCGCACGACGACGTGGGGTGGCTCAAGACGGTGGACCAATACTACTATGGGGGTGCGTGGCGACACTGTGGACACCGGGGGGGAGGGGACGTCCCCAGGGCTGCTGTGCAGGTGGGGGTGGTGTCACCTGAGGGAGGGACAGGTGCGGGCGGGGGGGGTGGGGGTGACGTGGCAAGGGGACACTGAGTGACCCCGATGGCCCCTGTGGCTGCCCTTTGTCACGTGGCGCTTTGTGCGTGTCCCCGCTGTCCCCTCCGGGGGCCAGCACCCCCCAGATCCCCCCCCCGGGGATGTCCCCAGTCCCGAGTGTCCCCACAGCCTGGGCCGGGGTTTCGGGGTGACTCGGTGCCCCCCGTGCCCCCCAGTGCGGAACCGGGATCAGCACGCAGGGGTCCAGTACATCCTGGACTCGGTGGTGGCCCAGTTGGCCACCGACCCCTCACGGCGCTTCGTCTACGCCGAGGTGGCGTTCCTGGCACGCTGGTGGCAGCAGCAGGACCAGGCCACGCGCAGGCTGGTCAGGGAGCTGGTGCAGGAGGGTACGGGGCACTGGGAGGGGCATGGGGGGCACTGGGAGGGGCATGGGGGGTACTGGGAGGGACTGGGTGACACTGGGAGGGACTGGGTGACACTGGGAGGGATTGGGGGGCACTGAAATGGACATGGGAGACCCTGGGAGGGATCGGGTGACACTGGGAGGGACTGGGAAGGACATTGGGAGGGACTGGGGGCACTGAAATGGACATGGGTAACCATGTGGGGGGGTTCACTGGGACCCTGGGCTGGGGTCTGGGCTCTCTGTGACCCTGTGGGGCTCACCCCGATGGTGGGGGCAGGCGGTAGCCGAGCCTGGGGTGTCCCCTGAGGGGATTTTGGGGCTCTGTCCCCCCGCCTCCCCCCCCCCAGGCCGGCTGGAGCTGGTGGGGGGGGGCTGGTGCATGAGCGACGAGGCGGCAGCGCACTACGGGGGGGCCCTGGAGCAGCTGGCCCTGGGTCGGCGCTTCCTGCGCCGCCTCTTCGGGGCCTGCGGCACACCCCGCGTGGCCTGGCAGATCGACCCCTTCGGCCACGCCCGCGAGCTGGCTGCCACCTTCGCCCAGGTGGGGCAACCCCCGGAACACCGCCCTGTGCACCCCCTGAGCTTCACCTGCATCCCCAGAGTTTCCCTGGGAACCCCAAACCTCCCCGGAGCTTCCCGTGCATCCCCAAACCTTCCCTTGCGTACCCAGACAACCCTCGGGATCCCCAAACCTTCCCCTTGCACCCCAAAACCTTCCCTGGCGCTCCCAACCTTCTCAGCACCCCCAAACTCCCCTTTGGCATTCCCAACAACCCCCCTGTGCCCCCCAGATGGGCTACGATGGGCTCTTCGTGGGCCGTGTGGACCACCAGGACAAGTGGGCGCGGCTGCAGCGCCGGGAGCTGGAGCTGCTGTGGAGGGGCAGCACGAGCCTGCCCCCCCCCCGCACTGACATCTTCACTGGTGATCCCCCCCAGGACCCCCAAGCTGCCCCATCCCCCCGCAGTGACCCCCAAACTGCCCCCCGTCCCCTCCCCTCCTGTCCCCTGCCATCCCTTCCCAGGGCTTTGTCCTTTGTCCCCTCCCAGGACTGACCCCAGCCCCTCCCACTTGTCCCCATCCAGGTTATCCCAGTGTCCCCAGCCCCTCCCATCCCCATCCATGCCACCCCCAGTGTCCCCCACCCCTCCCTCCTGTCCCTATCGTGTCCCCTTCCCATTTCTCCCCCTTCACCCCATCCCAGCCGTGTTCCCTGTCCCCCCGGCCCTGGTGGCCGGGGAGGTGACACTGCTGTCCCCAGGGATCCTGCCCAACATGTACAACCCCCCTGCGGGGCTGTGCTGGGACCAGCTCTGCACCGACCCCCCCGTGGTGGACGGCGACGGCCCCGAGCGCAACGTGGACTCCGTGGTCACCTCCTTCCTGGAGGCGGCGGCCACCCAGGTCCTGACAGGGGGGCCAGGACCTCCGGGGGTGGGGGTTCCCAAAGGTCCCTGTCCCCCTGGGGTGGGGTCTCTGTGTGTCTCTGTCCCCTGGGATGGGATTCCCGGGTGTCCTTGGGTGTCCCTGTCCCCTGGGGTGGGGTTCCCAAAGGTCCTTGTCCCCCAGGATGGGATCCCCTGGTGTCCTAGGTTTCCCTGTCCCCTGGGATGGGGTCCCTGGCTGTCCCTGTGCCCCGGGCAGGGGTCCTGAGCCGTGTCCCCCTCCCCAGGCCCAGCAGTACCGCACCAACCACATCCTGATGACCATGGGCTCCGACTTCCACTATGAGAATGCCCACCTGTGGTTCAAGAACCTGGACAAGCTCATCGCTCATGCCAACGCCCGGGTGAGGGGCTGTCCCCAAGCCCCCCCAGTGTCCCCAAACCCCTCCTGGTGTCCCCAAACACCCTGGGCCGTCCATGACCCCCACTCTGTCCCCAGCAAGCCAACGGCAGCCGCGTCCATGCCCTGTACTCCACCCCCTCCTGTTACCTGCGGGAGCTGCACCGGGCCAACCTCACCTGGTGAGGGGTGGAGCCGAGGGACAGGGGAGGGGCCGAGGGGCAGGTGGGACGGATGGACAGACGGACAGACAGCTGGGGTATCCCCCAGGCCCCTGAAGACCGACGATTTCTTCCCCTACTCGGATGGGCCCCATCAGTTCTGGACTGGCTTCTTCAGCAGCCGCCCGGCCTTCAAGGGCTACGAGCGGCTCAGCAGCGGCTTCCTGCAGGTGGGGGGCACCTGGGCACCCCTCCAGGCCTTGGGGACCCCCCCTCTCGGGCAGCAGGGATCCCCCTCAGACACCGATTCTGCGCCCTCAGATCTGCAGCCAGCTGGAAGCCCTGGCAGGGCCCTCGGCACGGGTCGGTCCCTACGGCCCTGGGGACAGCTCCGTGCTCCGTGAGTACCTGGGGGGGACACCTGGAGGGGACCTGGGGAACCCCAAACCCCGCTGACACCCCCTTTTCCCCTCCCCAAGGTGAGGCCGTGGCTGTGGCCCAGCACCATGACGCTGTGGCCGGCACCGAGAGGCAGCACGTGGCCGACGACTACGCCCGGCAACTGGCCAAGGGCTGGGACAGCTGCCAGGTGAGCCCCACACCTTCCCGGGGTCCAGGTGGGCTTTGGGGGATAAGGGTGGGGCTGGGGGTGACCCAGCGACCCCCCCCCAAATTCTGGCCACTCCCGGCAGGTGCTGGTGGCCAACGCCCTGTCCCTTCTGGGGGGCACCAAGGAGCCCCTCGTGTTCTGCAACGCCCTCAACATCAGCGTGTGCCCCCTCAGCGAGACCACCCCTCACGTGAGCACTTGGTGGGGGGGCTTTCGGGGGTGCTCTGGGGGTCCCCAGGGACTGACATCCCTCTCTTCACCGTGTGACCCCTCCCCAGTTCACCGTGATCCTCTACAACCCCCTGGCCTGGGACATGACCTGGCCCGTGCGGCTGCCGGTCAGGGCCACCTCCTACGCCGTGACCGACCCTCAGGGCCAGCCCGTGGCTAGCCAGGTGAGCCTGGTCTCCCCTTGCCCACCTGTACCCACTAAACCCTCCTCTCCCATGACCCCTGACACCCCCTCACCCCCCCATAGGTGGTCCCGGTGTCCGGCGTGACCCGGCAGCTGCGGGGCGGTGCTGGGGGGGCCCCAGGGGAGCTCCTGTTCCAGGCCTGGGCCCCCCCCTTGGGGTTCAGCACCTTTCAGGTGAAGCAGCTGAGCCCGGGGGCCCCCTGGGACCCCCCCAGGTGGCCCTCAGGGGACCCAGAGCCACAGCTCGAGAACGAGGTAAGGGGACATCGGGGAGGGACGTGGATCTGGGGGGGGTGGCTGGGCAGTGGGGGGTGAGTCCCAGCTCCCAGTTAAACCAGTTGGGGGGTGACTGGGTGGCCTGGGGAGGGGTGGGGGAGTGACCTACCTATGTTCCCCCCCACCGCCCCCAGCACCTGCGGGTCCGGTTTGACCCCGTCACGGGGCACCTGCTGGAGATCCAGAACCTGGCCAAGGGCTTCTCACTGCCTGTCTTCCAGAGCTTTTACTGGTGAGTCTGGGGATACCCTCGGTGGGTTTTTGGGGGGGGGGGGGTCCCCAGCTGGGGGATCCCCCTGAGCTCCCCTGGCCCCCCCAGGTACAACGCCAGCGCCGGGGACGGGCTGAGCCCCCAGGCCTCGGGCGCTTACATCTTCCGGCCCAACGCCTCTGCGCCCATCCCTGTGGCCAAACGCGCGGCCACGCGCCTGCTCAAGGTGGGCGGGGGTCCCGGGTGTGTCCCCCCTGGGATTTGGGGGTGGGGGTCTGTAGATGTCGCTGAGTGTCGCTGTGTACCTCCAGACGGCGCTGGTGCAGGAGCTGCACCAGAACTTCTCGGCGTGGTGCTCGCAGGTGCTGCGGCTGCGCCCGGGGCAGCCCTACCTGGAGCTGGAGTGGACTGTGGGGCCCATACCCGTGGCGTGAGTCTGGGCAGGGGTCTCGGGACCCCCCAGACCTCCCCTGGGGACCCCCTGGTGGTGACACCCCTGTCCCTCTCCCCAGGGACGGGCTGGGCAAGGAGGTCATCAGCCGCTTCGAGACCCCGCTGCGCACGGCCGGGCGCTTCTACACCGACTCCAACGGGCGCCAGGTGCTGGAGCGCAGGTGAGGGGGCTCAGGTGACCCCCGGGACCCCCCCCCCAGGGGCTCCATGGGACCCCAGTGACCCCCCCCGGGCCCCCCCAGGCGTGACTACCGGCCCACCTGGAACCTGAGCCAGAGCGAGCCCGTGGCAGGGAATTATTACCCTGTGAACACACGGATCTTCATCAAGGTACTGGGGCTGGGCTGGACACACCTGGACACAGCTGGGGCTGGGCAGGGCACACCTTGGCCCCGCCCCACCCTCCTCACACCTGTCCCACCTGGGCAGGACGAGAAGGTGCAGCTGACGGTGCTGACAGATCGTTCCCAGGGAGGCAGCAGCATCATGGATGGGTCCCTGGAGCTCATGGTGAGCCGGGGACACCCTGGGGGGGGACCCCGAGGGAGGGGACGCCTGTGACATCACCTGCGTCCCCTCCAGGTGCACCGGCGGCTCCTGAACGATGACAACCGGGGGCTGGGGGAGCCGCTGGACGAGCCCGGGGCCGATGGGCGGGGCCTGGTGGTGCGGGGCCGGCACCTGGTGCTGCTGGACACGGCAGCGGCCGCGGCCGACCAGCACCGGCCACGGGCACAGGAGATGGTGACATCACCATCCGTGGTGCTGGCACCCGGCCCAGGGCCTCACCTGCGCCAGGTGAGCGGGGAGGGGCCGCAGGGTGATCTGTGCCAGGTGAGCGGGGCGCGCTCTCCCGGCTCACCTGCCCGTCCCTCCGCACAGTTCTCGGCACTGCGGCGGGCGCTGCCCCCTGGCCTGCACCTGCTGACGGTGGAGCCACGTGGCCCCGGGGCCGTCCTGCTGCGCCTCGAGCACCTGTTCGAGCGTGGCGAGAGCCACAATGGCTCCCGGCCCCTCAGCGTGGACCTGACGGTCAGCATGGGGGTCCTGACTGGCAACAGGGGTCTGGGGGGCACTGCCGGGGAGGGGGGGTGAGGCTTTGGGATTACTTGTGACAGGTGAGGTGTTCTGGGGTTACCTGTGCCAGGTGAGAGGGGAGGGGTTGTGGAGTCACCTGTGCCAGGTGACCCTTCTGGGGGTCCTGAGGCTGCTCTAGGGGGTCTGGGACGGCTCCCAGGGTGCCCCTCCCTCGCTCAGCCTCCTGCAGCCCCTGGGGTGGGGTTGGGGAGGGTCTGGGGGGTCTCTGACAGTCCCCCCCAGCCTGGGCTGGTATTTGGGGTGGCTCTGGGGGGGGTCTCTGACAGCTCCCCACCACCCCCAGACCCTTTTCTCGGCCTTCACCATCACCTCAGTGCAGGAGATGGCCCTTGGGGGGGACATCCCCCTGCACAGCGTGTCCCGCCTGCTCTGGAACACAGCCACAGGTACCGGGGGCTGCGGGGGTCCTGGGGAGGCTCTCAGCCCTCAGCCCCCTGCTCACAGCCCTCCTTACCCCCCCCCAGGCACCCCCAAACCCCGGCCGCTGGCCCAGCTGGACCCACAGTGCGTGAGGCTGGAGCCAATGGAGATCCGCACCTTCCTGGCCTCCGTGCGCTACGAGGGGCCCAGGGAGGGGCTGGGGGGGTCCTGAGCCCCCCCCCCCCCCCCTCCCCCCCCCAGAAAAAAAGTCCATTAAAGCCACCCCCAAGTTTGGTCAGACATCCTTTAATGGGGGGCAGCTGAGGTGGGCTCGTGGGAGTAGCAGCACTGCTCACCTTGGGGACAGGTGCCCTGTGGGGGAGGGACAATAAGGGGGGGGTTGGAACCTGCCCCAAACCCCCCCCCCCTGCATTCACAGACTACCCGCCGTTCTTATTCCTGGACATCCCCCCAAATTCCCAGGCAGCCCCTCTTTATTCCCAACCCCCCTCATTTTATTTCCCCAAAGCCTTTCTCCCTTTATTTCCTGCCTCCCTGCTCATTCCTGGACCCGCCCCCCATTCCCACACTCCCCGTGCATATTTTAGGGATCCCCTTTTTACTTTGGGGACACCCCCCCATACTTTGGGGCCCCCTCTCCACCTCTTTGAAGCGTTTGCAGGGGAATTGTTTCAGCCTGGCCCCGTCTGGCTGCTGCGTCCGCTTGTTCTGCAGCCGCTCCCGCTTCTCCTGCAGGGAGGGGGCAGTGCCCCCCCTGGAAAGGCCGGGAATGAGCTGGGGACCACCCCCCAAAAAGGGGAGAGGGCGAGGGGCACCTCCCCCAAAAAGGATAGAGCAAGGGGTTCATCCCTTCCCCTTTTTTGGGTCTATGCCCCACCCCGAGTGAAAAAAGGGGGGAATGTCCCCCTTGAGAAGGGTGGGGGGCACCTGGATCCCCAAAGCAGCCCCCCCCCAGGCCTCACCCAGGCTTGGCCCTGGCCTTGGGACCCCAAAAAGCCTCAGGGTTCTCTGGGAATCGCTTCAAGCCGCGCTTCCGGGAGCTGGGGTTGGCGTCCTCGTGCAGGGCAAAGGAAGCCTGGAGCCTGGGATGGGGGTAAAGGGGAGGGGGGCGGACAGGTGGTTTGGGGTGTCTGGGGTCCCCCCAAACCCCACCCCACGCCAGAGGTCCTACGTGGGCTCCACCGAGAGGATCCGGGCGGCCGGGCTGGAGTCTGGGAGCCGCTCCCGCTTCACCGGGTGGAGCTTGGCCTGGGAAAGAGCGGGGAAAATTGGGAAAAAGCAGGGTAAAAGTGGGAAAGGGGAGGTGGGAAAAGGGGGTTCAGCACCCCCTGAGCGTGGGGAGGGGCCCCCGAGCCCCCTCCTCACCCAGCAGCGCATGATGTCCCACAGCACAGCCGGCGGCGCGTCCGTCTTGACGGCATTGCGGCAGGCGTGGGACAGCGAGACCCGGAACCCCGCGTGCAGCAGGGCCGACCTGGGGCGACACAGGGGTTTGTGGGGGCCAGGACGGGGTTTGGGATTCCCTGAGGGGGTTTAGGGGGTCTCCAAAGGGATTGGGGGTCCCCAAGGGGGTTTGGGGGGTCCTTGAGGCATTTGGGGGGGGGTCTCTGGGGGAATTTGAGGGTCCCTGAGGGGGTTCGGGGGACCCAGGGCAGGGTGTGCAGTTCCCTGAAGGGGTCTGGGTGTCCCTGAGGGGGTTTAGGTGGTCTCTAAAAGGATCTGGGGGTCCCCAAGACAGTTTAGGGGGTCCCTAAAGGGATTTGGGGGTCCCTGAGGTGGTGTGAGGGGGGTCCCTAAAGGGGTTTGGGGGTCTCTGAAGGCATCTAGGTAGTCCCTAAAGGGGTTTGGGCAAACCCCAAGGTGGTTTGGGGGTCCCCACCTGAGCTGCAGCAGGGAGGGCGTGTTGCTGCGGATGGTGCTGCTCAGCCCGTCCAGGGTGTAGTACAGGGGGACATCGCTCAGCTCCTGCCCCACAAGCAGCCCCACGGTCACGGTCAGCCCCACAACTAGGGTGTCCCCACAGCTGGGGTGTCCCCCCCAGACCCGGGCTGTCCCCCGTGTCACCTCGGCGATGACGCTCAGCATCCCCCGCATGCGCGGCTCCGTCGAGAATCGCCCGGGGCTTCGCTCCAGCGCCGCCAGCACCCCCTCCACGAACGTGGGGTCGTGCAGGGGCTCTGCCCACACCGGGCCCCCCACCTTTAGAAGGGGGGAAAAAAGGGGGTTCAGGGCCTCATTTGGGTGTGCTGAGGTGTGTGGGGGGTGGGGGGGGTTGCATGCACCTGGTGGCGCTGCTGGCAGAACTCGCAGGTGGGACCCACGGGCGGCCCCGTGGCTGCGCTGTACTTGAAGCTGGAGGAGGGGGAGACGTGGTCACTGGCCCCCCCCACAAAAGGATCGTGGGGACCCCCCAAGGGTCTCGAGGAACCCCAAAATCGCTCGGGGTCAGGGAGAGGAGGGGGGAGGCCGTACCCGCTGCCGTGGCTCGTGGCCCTGCCCAGGTGCTGCAGGTGGTGTGTACCACACCCCATGCAGTGGAACACCAGCGCCTGCTTGCTGTGGGGAAAACGGGGTCAGGGCGGCTCTGGGGGGGGGCACAGAGACCCCCCCAAAACCCACCGGGGGGACCCCTCCTCACCTGGCCGAGGCCTTGACCTTGGCCTGGCCCGTGAAGACCCTGACGAAGACGCGCACGTAGAAGTCGGCGCTGACCGACAGCAGCGGCACCACGAAGCGCTGGTAACAGTTGGCACGGAGGTCGAGGCTGTGCAGGACGATCCGCAGGGCCTGGCGGGGGACAGAGAGGACAGGGGGACGTGGGACATCCCCTGGAGTACCCCCCCGGGGACAGGGGACCCCCCCCCCCCCAGCACTGACCATCTCGTGGCAGAACTTGCCCTTGAGGGACACGGCGCCGTATTTGCTGTAGCAGGTCTCGGCGCTGTTGCCGGCCATCACCGCCATGTCCGTGCACGTCACGCACAGCAGCCCTGGCAAATCGGGGTTCAGGGGGGCCTGGGGAGGGTTTGGGGGGGTCCCCAAGAGCCCCCCCCAAGACTCACCCCCCTCGCTCACGGCCTGCACGGCCGCGTCCAGGAAAGGCGTGGGGCTCCCGTAGGGGTCCAGGTCGATGACGTCGAACGGTTCCCGCTGAGCTTTGCTTTGGTACATCAACATCCTGGGGGGGACACGGGGGGTCCCCACAGCCCCGCCGGACCCTCAGTACCCCTTTGGGGTCCCCCCAGGACACCCCCAGCCTTGGTGACCGCCTCAGTGTGGTCCCAGCTTGGGGGGGGGGGGGCAGTCCCTGACGCCGCTTGGGGATATTGGGATCGGTTCCTGGGGGCAAAAGGGTCGTGGGGACCCCCCAAACTCCCCCAGAGACCCCAGACCGGGGCAGGAGGTGTTGGGGTGCCCATGGGGACACTGGGGACACCTCCCAGCACAGCCCCAAAGCTCTGGGCAGCACTGGGGGCTCAGGCCTGTTCCCAGCGGGATTTGGGCTCACCTGGCATCGGCCAGCCGGGGCGTGACCAGCCCCCCGACGCCGTTACGTGCCACGTTGCGGGCCATCAGCTCGGTTGCCCGCAGGGAGCAGTCGCTGGCCACCACGGCCCCGAGCCCTGGCACCTCCAGGGCAAAGCGCACGGAGCGCAGCCCCGAGGCCGCCAGCGCCTCCAGCACCCGCAGCCCACCCTGGGGGGTCACGGGGGGGGGTGGGTCAGGGACCCCCCACAACCCCCCCGGGGGCACGGGGGGGGGGGGGGTCAGGGGGTGCCCGGGACCCCCCCACCAAAACCCCCAGACCCCTCCCCCACCTCGCAGGCCTCTCCCGGCCGCGCTGTCCGTGGGGTCTCGGGGGCTGTCGGGGGGTCCCCGGCCTCGGGGGGGCTTTGGGGGCTCCCCCCCAGCTCCTCCTCGCCTGGAAGGACCACTGGAAAAGAGGGGGGGGGGGGTGAAGGAACCCCGAAAAGGGGGTCTGGGGGGGGGGATGGGGAGCCCCCCCAAAGGCGCCGTACCCCGAATTCCTTTGGGGCGCAGCTGGAGCCGAGCGAATTCTGTCAGGACGGCGCAGCTGGGGGGGACAGGGGGGGTCAGGGATCCCCGGGGGGGGGGGTGACACCCCAAAACCCCTCCAGGGCAGCCCAGAACCCCAAAACCCCCCAGGATCACCCCCAAAAACCCCCAAGACCATCCCAGAACCCCTAAAACGCCCCCAGGATCACCTCAGGACCCCCCCCAGCCCCCCCCGGACCCTCCCCAGAGCCCCCCAAGCCCCCCCAGGACCCTCCCCAGCCCCCCCGGCTCACGTGAGGTCGCGGTTGAAGCCCTGCACGGGGTTGTAGAACACCTCGTTGGCGCTGGGGAAGACGATGGTGGCCCGACCCTCGGTGATCAGCGTCTCGCCGCTACCGGGGGGGGCCCCCTCGCTCTGGGGGGGTCCCGCCGAGCCCTCCGGGGTCGCCACCGAGCCCGGCGGGGTCGCCAAGCCGTTGGGGGAAGCGCCGTCCATGGTAGGGGGCACCGGGGGGCGTCTGCAGAGGGTCCTGAGTGCGGCGGCTGTCGCGGGGGGGGGGGGGGGGGTCACGGGAGGGGTACGGCAGCACCGGAGCGGTTTTGGGGGGAAAACGGCGGAATTTGGGCTCGGCCCCGGAGGGCGGGAAAAGGGGAGGAGACCCCCTCCCCCCGGAAAAGGGGAGGAAGAGGCGGGGAACGGGATGGGAGGAAGGACACGGAACCCCGTGAGAAGGGGGGGAGCTGCCCCCCGAAACGGGACCGGGGGTCGCACCGCGTCCTGTCGCCCCTTCCCCAGCACGTGGCGCGGGGCAAGGCCGCGGGGCTAAAGCCCTCCCCCTGCGGGTGCCGTCCCGGTGTGTTTCCCCGCGTCCTCCGGTCCTCTCCCTGTCCCCCCCTGTCCCCGATTTGTCCCCTCCTTGTCCCTCCCCTCCCCCGCTCACCCGCACGCGCCGCCCCGCGCATTCCCCCGCGCCGCCCCTCACATGGGCGCCGCCATGTTGCGCCCGTCACGTGACGCCGGCGGCCGCGCAGGGTCGTAAAACCTCCACCCGCCGCTCGTAAACGCCATCCCGCGCGGGTGCCTGCGGCAGCGCAGGGAGGAACCGATCCTGCCAGACCCGGCCCTCGAGGCGCGGTGGGTCAGGACCCCACGCGTTTCCCACGCGTTTTCCGCGCCTTGCCCGCGCGTTTTCCGCGTCCCCGCCCCTCAAACTTCGAGCGGGCAGCGGGAGAGCGGGGTGGATGATTCGGCGCTCGGCTGGTCGCGCAGGCGCGGGCGGCGCGCTCGGCGCTCGGCTGGTCGCACCTGCCGCACAATGAATGGCCGCTAAGCGCGGCGGCACCGGGAGCGGCTCCGGGAGCGGCCGCGGCCCCAGCGCAGCGCCCCCGGCCCCCGGTAAGGCGGGGACTCCCCGGCCCCGCCCCAAACCCGCCCCCCGGCCCCCCTGCACCGGCTCCGGCGCCGCTTCCTTCCCCCACCGGGCCCGGTGAACCTCCCCCCCACCCCGTTCCCCCGGGCCTGCGGCGCCTCCCGCCCCCCCCCCCCCCGCGCTGGGGATTCCCCGGTTCTCCCGGGATGCCGCCGCCTCTGCTCTCGCTAACAGGAGGGCTGCTGTGTCCGTGCCCCCCCCCCCCCCGCGAGGATTGGGGTCCCCCTGCTGCGGATCCCCCCGGGCTGGGGGTTTAAGGACCCCCCCCAAAAAAATTTGGGGCCCCCCGTTGTGAGCTCGGAGGGTTCGGGGGTCTTGTCCCCTCCTCTGCTGGAGGCTGGGGGTCTCCTCTGTACCCAGCCCAGGGAGTGGGGTCCCTTTTGGTGACCCCCCTTACACCGTATTTTGTGGTCTCTCTGCTCCTCTCCTTCCCCCAGCTGGGGGATTCACCGTCCGTCTCCCCCCCCCCAGAATTTGGGGCTCCCCGGACTGGGGGATCCCTCCCCATTTCCCCTCTGAGGCCTGGAAGGGTCTCCCCATGCCGCCCCAGGTCAGGCTTGGGGGGTCTCCTTTCTCCCCCAAATTGGGGGCGTCTTCCCCCAAAACCCTGCGGCCCCCTTGGCCTTCCCCCCCCGGGAGTCCCAGGCCCGCCCCCCCCCCAAGGGCTGGGGACCCCTCAGAGCCCCCCTGGGTGGGCAGGGACCCCCTCCCTCCCCTGGGGGAGGTTCTGGGAGGGGTTAAGGAGGAGGACTTGGGGTGACCCCGGGTTGGGGGCTTTGTTTGACCCCTGTCCTTCTTCTGTCCCCCCGTGTCCCTGCCCTGTCCCTCTGTCCCTGCCCCGTTCCTGCTGTTCCTGTTCCTTCGCGTCTCCCTGATTCCTTGTGTCCATCTCATTCCTTGTCCCCATTCCTTGTCCCCTGTCCCCACGTGTCCCCCACATCCTATGCCCCTGTCCCCACACCTCAATGTCCCCCATCCTCATCCCCCAACGCCCCCCCACTGTCCCCGCAGCCCCCGCCCGGCCGCCGCCATGGCGCAGACACTGCAGATGGAGATCCCCAATTTCGGCAACAGCATCCTGGAGTGCCTGAACGAGCAGCGCCTGCAAGGGCTCTTCTGCGACGTCTCTGTGGTGGTCAAGGGCCACGCCTTCAAAGCCCACCGGGCCGTGCTGGCTGCCAGCAGCTCCTACTTCCGAGACCTTTTCCACAGCTCCAAGAGCGCCGTGGTGGAGCTGCCGGCGGCCGTGCAGCCCCAGTCCTTCCAGCAGATCCTCAGCTTCTGCTACACCGGCCGCCTCAGCATGAACGTGGGCGACCAGTTCCTGCTCATGTACACGGCCGGCTTCCTGCAGATCCAGGAGATCATGGAGAAGGGCACCGAGTTCTTCCTCAAGGTCAGCTCGCCCAGCTGCGACTCGCAGGGCCTGCACGGCGACGACACGCCG
>NW_026530292.1:14259-98485 GCF_026979565.1 Vidua chalybeata
TCCCCCCCCCCCCCCCCCCCCCCCCCGAGCCCCCCGACGTTGGAGGTTGCACATGAACTGCTGTTGGGCGCGAGGGAGCGTGTGAATAGTGAAAATAAACACAGAGTTTGTAACAGCCGCGGCCGCCGAGCCCCCGAACACGGCCCCGGGGGCTGGGAAAATGGGGGGGGGGTCGCGCAGGGCTGGCCCCGCCCCCTCCCGCCCTAATTTGGGCATGCGGAAGTGGGTGTTCCCGCCCCCCTCGCGTGCGTGGCTCCGCCCCCTTCCCGTGGCGTCAGCGCTGCCTTATATGGGCATGGAAGCGGCGGGGGCGGGGCGGGGGATCCCCGGGTAAGCTGGGGGGGGCACAGGGATCCCCCAGACACAAATGGGGGAGCACAGAGACCCCCCCCCCCCAACACCTGGGGGACACAGGACCCCCCCCCCCCCTCCCAGCCCATGGTGGGGAGCGCACGGACCCCCCCAAAACCACGGGGGGGGGATCCCACCTGGGCCAGGGGCGCAGAGGGGACCCCCCCCCAATTTACACAGGGGCCCCAAATCCAATGGGGGGGGGTACAGACACACCCCCCCCCCCCCCCACGGGAATTCCAGCGCCCCCCTTGGGACACGGAGCCCCCCCGGACCCGTTTCCGTCCCCGGCGCCACCGAGACGCGCCTGAGCCGCCGCGGGGCCGGATGCGGTGGCGGAGCGCGGGGGGGCCCGGGGCGGTCCCGGGGCCGGATGCGGTGGCGGGGGGGGGCCCGCGGGGGGGTCAGGGTGGTACAAGAAGCACGGCGGGGCCGTCCCGGAGCACTTGGAGCGGAGCCGCCATGGAGGAGGCGCAGCGGCTGCTGACGGTGTCGGTGTGGAAGCTGTACCGGTGCCGGCTGCGGCGGGGCGGCCTCCGCCTGCACCGGAGCCTGCAGCTCTCGCTGCTCGTCCGCGCCGCCCGCCACCGCTACCTGAGCGCCCGAGCCGCCGCCGAGACCCTCCCGGGGCCGGAGCTTGCCGGGGCCGCGGCGACCGGAGCGACCCCCGAAGCGGGGAGCGACCCGAGCGGGGACCCCCGGTGCCCGAACACACCGAGCGCGGACAGACCGAGCCCTCGGACCGACCCCCGGACCGAGCAGGAATGGGGAAACCCCCTCAGGGACTGCAGCGGCGACCACCCGAACCTACCGAGCGGAGCCCCCCGCAGTGAATGGCACCGGGGATGCCCCCGCGGCCGACCGACCGAGGACCCCCCGAGCCCCCCACCCGGCGACAGCCCGGCCCCACCGACCGCGGAGCCGCGTGCCGCCCCGGACCCCGCTAACCGGGACCCCCCGAGCGCTGCCCCCGGCCCTCCCCGGCCCACCGCAGCCCCTCGGGCCGGGCAGAAGCGGCGCAGCAGCGGCTCGGAGGGGCCGGGCCGGGGGCCGGTACCGAGCAAACGGGCGCGGCTGGAGGCGGAGGCGCCGCCGCTGCCCCCGGGGCCGCCCGGGCGCTGCTCGGGGCCGCCCGCAGCCGCCTTCGGCTTCCTGGTCCGCGCCGTCGGGGCGTGCTGAGCCCGCCGGGGACCCCCGGACGCACGGACATTAACGAGGATCCCCCCCCCAGACACACGGAACTTAACGGGGATCCCCCCCCGGACACGCACAACTGGTTTTGGAACCCCCCCGGGACACACGGAACTTAACGGGGATCCCCCCCCCGGACACGCGGATCCGGAACTGGAACGGGGTGCCCCCAAACTGGTGCGGACCCCCCACGGTGGAACGGAACGGGACACGAATGGACTCTCGGGGCTCCCGGTGGGCACTCCCCGCCTCCCGGGGACCATCGTGCTTGGCAGGGGGGGCTCCAGGCTGGCCCTGCCCCCCCCCCCCCCCCCCTTAATTGTGCTTAATTATTATTTTGTTAATCAAATAAAAGTGGGTTTTGTGCAGCCGCGGCCTCGGGGGGAGTTTGAGGGGGGAGGTCGCTGTGTCCCCTCCTCGATTTGTGTGGGGGGGAACAGCGGGAATTTGGGGTTTGGGGGTGTTCGGGGAATCCTCCGCGGGGTCGGGGCGGCTCCGTCCGAACCGGGGGGGGCGGGATTCAGACCGCTGGGCGCCCCCCCCCCCCCCCCCCCGCCTCTTCCTGCTTCGGTTTCCCGCCCGAGCGGGACACGGGGGCGGGAAGGGGGGGGTGGAAATATCCGGCACCTGCCGCGGGGGCGGGGGGACCACCCGGGAAACCCCGCCGGTTCCGGGAAGCTCCAGGCGCTCCCCGCGCGGGGGAGGCGGCGCGGGGTTACCGGGGCGTCACGGGGGGGGCTCCGGGCCCGCCTGGGTGCGTGTGTGTCGTCCCCCCCCCCCAACTCTGTCCCCCCCCCCCCCTCCCCCCGATCCCGGGAAGGAGCGAGACGGGCTCGATCCAAAATTCCTTTTTTTTTTAATGGTTCTGGTTTGGGACTTTTCGGGTTCGGGGTCCGTTCCGTTTTGTTGTCTTGTTGTTTTGTTTTGTTGTGTTTTTTTTTTTTCTTTTCTTTTTTTTTTGCCTTTTTTTGTCTTTGATCTTTTATTTCTGGTTTCGGTAACTCGGTTCATGCAATGGCGGCGGCCCCGGTTCCGCCGCCTCCGTGCCTTGGGCGGGGAGGGGGGGCCGGTGCCCGTTCCCGGTGCCCGTTCCCGGTGCCCGTTCCCGCCGTTCCCGGTGGCGGTACCCGGTACCCGGTGCCCGTCCCGGAGCCTCCCGGGCTCCGCTCCCCTCCCGGCGGCTCCTCCCGGCCGGGGGCTCCCCCCGGGCGTGGGGAGGTTCGGGGGGTCCCGGGGAGTCTCGGGGGATCCCGGGGCCGCCCCCCCCGCGGCGGCGGCGGCTCCTCCAGATGATAAAACTCATCCAAAACCCCGGGAGCGGGCGGGGGGGGGGGGTTGCGGTGTGGGTGGCGACTTCCACCCCCCTGGCCGCGACACGTGGCGGAGCGAGTGCGCCCTGTCGCGATATGCCGGCTACGTGTGCGCCCTGTCGCGACACGTCGTGGGAGGCGCCGCTAGCAGCAGTCATCGTCCGTCTCGCTGTAGGGGTCGCGGAGGCCGGGCCGGCCCTTCCCGGCGCCGTGGCCCGGGTAGTACCCGTTCGGCAGCCGCCGGGCGGGCCGGGGGGGCGACGGGCCGCCCCCACCGGGGGTGCCGGTGCCGCGGGAGGCGCGGGGGGCGCGTCCGTCGAGGGGCATCGGCGGCGGCTCCGCGTCGCGGTGGGGCCCGCGGAGGGGCTCGGGCCAGCGGGCGGCGGGGCGGGCGGCGGGGCGGGGGTCGGTGGGCGGCGGCGGGCGGCGGGGGCCGCGGGCGGGGGGCGGCGCGGCGGGCGGGGGGCGGCGGGCGGCGGGCGAGTACGAGACGTGGGGCCGCGGCGTGGCGGGGGTCGGCGGGAGCTGGCGGCGGGTGCGGCGAGGGGTGCTGGTCCCGACGTGGAGAGCACCGGGCTGCCGCTGACCGAGCTGCTGCCCTGCAGCGACAGCGACACGGGGTGGCGGCGGGGGGGGGGGGGGACACGGTGGGGTGGGGGGGCGAGGGGGACACCCGAACAGCGGGAAGGGGACATGGGGACACACGGACATGGGGGGCGGGGGAGGAAAGGAAATGGGGACCCGGGGTGTCTCAGCCACGCGGTGCGGGGGGAGGGGGGACAGCCACGAGCCGTGCAGGCACGGGGGGGGGGACAAAGGAGAGAGCAGAAGGGACAGAAGACACGGGGGTCGCGGGCGGGGGGGGGGGGGAGGCGTGAGGCGGAAAGCGGGGGCGCCGGGTCCCCCCAAAAGCACTCGCAAGGCAAAGCTCGGGGGGGGGGTGGGGGGGGGGGGGGGTGGGGGAAGCGGGGGGCGGGGGGGGGCTGGAGAAGTTTGGAAGAGTCAGCCCCGAGGGGAAGCGTTGTACCCCAAATCTGGGGGTCCTAGGGGAGTCCTAGTTATCCCCCAGTTGTTCCATGCGGGGGACAGTCCGCGTTTGGGGCGGGTCCGTGAGCCCCCGATGCCCGGCTGGGGGGGGGCGGGGGTCTGGGGACCGTCACCCCCAATTCGGACATCTGGGGGGGTCCGTGCTCTCTGAATGGGGGTGCTGAGGACCCCAGACCCATCTCAGGGTGTGGGGGAGCTGCGTAGCGCCACTGGGGGCGTCAGGGTGGGGGGGGGGGCCTGTGCACCCCCAAACCTCAGCACAGGCTCTGTGCCCCCCCCTCCAGACTATGGAGGAGCCCCCAAACCCAGCTGGGGAGGGGGGTTGAGACCCCTGATTCAGGGGTGCACCCCAAAAGAGGGGTGCGGGGGGGGTCCCTGCAGCCTAGTGCAAGCCTGAGGGGGTCCCTGCACTCCAATTTTGGTCTGGGGTCCTTCTGGGGGAGGGGAGATAAATGGGGAGATGTGGGAGGGTGACCCCAAAACATCCCAGGCTGGCAACACGGCTCCTCCTGGAGTCGCAGCCGTTTGTTTTTTTGGTTTTTTTTTTTGGGGGGGGGGGGGCAGCTTCATTCCAAACTTTCCAGGGTGGCCGGAGCCTGGGGGGGCCGGAGCAGATTTTGGGGGGCCCCGAGCCGCTTACCTGGGCCACCCCTCGCCGTGACAGCGCAGCCAAAGCACAGCGATGGGGAAACAGAGAGGTGAATCAAGGCAGGGCCCCCCCAAGCAGCCGGGGGGGGGGCCGGGGGGGCCAAGCGAGGAGGGGGCTCTGTGCGGGGGGGGGGGGCGCGGGAGGGGCCGAGAGCAGGTAGGGGAGGGGCCGCATCCGGAGGGGTCGAAGCGTCGCCGCTGCCCCCCCCCCCCCACCCCTCCCCTCACCACCCCCAGATCCTTTTGGGAGGGGGTCCTCTCCCCCCCATCACCCTCCCATTGGGTGCTGCCCCTGCTGGGGGGGGCTGGACTCCCAAAGTCGGGGCTGGACCCCCAAGTTGGGGGGGCTGGAACCCCCAAAGTGGGCATTGGACCCTCAAGGTGGGCACTGGGCCCCCAAGGCTGGGTGGGGCTGGACCCCCCCGTGTTGGAGTGCTGCGGGGGCTCTGCTGGTGTAACTGGGACGCCACCAGTACCAAACTGAGGCAGGCAGAACGGGCGGGGCGGGGGGCGCTGGGACCCCCCCCCCCCTCACCCAGACAGACCCTCGGAGTGGGGGGGGGGGGGGGGGGGGGGTCCCACAGCCCCTCCCCCCCAACCTGAGCAGCACCCATAGGGGATGGGGGAGGGGGGTCTTTGGTTGAAGACACCGGGGGTGCAGCCCTTGTCCCCCCCCCATGGCGGGGGGGGGGGGGGTGGGGGTCCTAGAGGCGGAGGGGGGGGGAGCGGAGGGGGGCACCCACCTGGCGGGGGGCCGCGTGTTCCCGGCCCTCGCTGGGCGAGCGGGACCAGCGGCGGTCCCGGGAGCGGGGCCGCCCGTAGTCGTGGCGCTCGGGGGGCGGCACGCAGCGCTCGCGGTCCCCCCCGGCGCCCCCCCCGTGGTGGTGGTGGTGGTGGTGGTGGTGGTGGTGCCGGTGCCGCCGGTCCTTGGGCCGCCCCCGCTCGGGGTCCCGCTCCTTGGGGGGGGCGTCCCCCGACTGCGTGGTGACACTCAGGTCCGTGCCCAGCCCTGTTGGGGGGGGGGGGGGGGAACACACGGGGGGGGGGGGGGGGGTGGTCAGGAGGGACCCCCAGGGTGTGGAGTTGGAGGATTTTGGGAATCCCTGGGGATTTGAGGAGTTCTAGTGGGATTTGGAGATTTTTTTTTTTTTTTTTTTGGGGGGGTGGTGGGTGGGGGTTGCATTGGGTTTTGGGGTTCTGCTGGGGTGTGGGGTTACTGATGGGGTTTTTGGGGGGCCCTGTGGGGGGGTCCTTGAGGCGGCTTTTGGGGGGTTTTGCTGTCCTTGGGGGATTTGAGGAGTCCTCGGGGGATTTGAGGAGTTCTGGTGGGATTTGCGGTTTTTTTGATGGCGTTTCTTGGGGACCCCACGGATTTGGGGGCGCCCAGTGGACTTTTGGGGGACAACAGATGGTGACCCAGGCGACACCAGCGGGCAGAGAAGACCCGGTGCCCTCGGGCCAGGAGCCAAAGTCACCACGCCACAAGTCACGGGTGGCTTTGGGGACACCCAGGACGGGCTGGGGACACGCGGGGGTCGCACCTGTGTCGCCGTCGGTGTAGCGGCTGAGGGAGCGCTCGGAGGCGCGGTGGCCGCGGTGGCCACGGCGGGGGTGGTGGCGCTGGCCGTCCTCGGCGGGGGGGACCCGCTCCAGAGAGAAATCGTCCAGGCGAACGCCGCGGGCGCGGGAGTGGCCCAGCAGCGACGCCGAGCGCTTCATGGGGCTCGAGTCCGCGATGGTCTGCGGGACACGGGCCGGGGGCGTCACCGGGGGGGGGGGGGCCGGGGGCTCTGGGAGGGACATCGGAGCCGGGGGGCTCGGGGGGGATCACCGGGAAGGGGGGGGGGGGGGCTGCAGGGGAGGGTATCCCGGGGGGGGGGTTACCTGAGGGGGGTGGGGTCACCTGTGTGCCCCGAGCCCTTCGGAGCTTTGCTGGCCCAGGTCCCTCCCGTCCGTCTGTCCGTCCGTCCGTCCATCCATCCTCCCCTTCCTTCCCCATCCCTCCGCCGGACACGGCAGCTGACCGCTGTCCCCTCCAGGGTTGTCCCATCCCAGCTGTCCCCTCCCGAGCTGTCCCC
This sequence comes from Vidua chalybeata, assembly GCF_026979565.1. Classification (NCBI taxonomy): domain Eukaryota; kingdom Metazoa; phylum Chordata; class Aves; order Passeriformes; family Viduidae; genus Vidua; species Vidua chalybeata. Next base: position 20,885 of record NW_026530292.1, read on the forward strand.
AAGGCCTCCGGATCCGTCTCCACACGCCCCCCCCCCGACCCCCCCCGGTGAGTGCGCCGGGCTGGGAGGGATGCGGTGTTCCCCGTTGTCACCGTGTCGCCATTGCCATGGTGTCCCCACTGTCACCGTGTCCCCACGGCCCTGCTGCTCTAAGCATTGAGCTGCTGCTGAGTGGGATCGGGGGGAGCAGGGGGACAGGGACGGGGACAGGGATGGGGACAGGGGGACAGGGACGGAGACAGGGGGACAGGGACAGAGGGACAGGGACAGGGACAGGGGGACAGGGACGGGGACAGAGGGACAGGGATGGGGACAGGGACAGGGGGACAGGGACGGGGACAGAGGGACAGGGATGGGGACAGGGGGACAGGGACGGGGACAGAGGGACAGGGATGGGGACAGGGGGACAGGGACGGGGACAGAGGGACAGGGACGGGGACAGAGGGACAGGGATGGGGACAGAGGGACAGGGACGCTGCTCCTCGCTGACGAGGGTCCAGGTGTGCACAGGTGGTGCAGAAGGTGACACAGAGGGGACAAGGTGTGTGTGGGGGGACACAGGGACAGTCGGGGGGGCCGTGAGGGGTTCAGGGGGGCCAGTGGGGTGGGGGGGCTTTGAGGGGGGGGTCTCTGGGGGTGTCTGGAAGGGGAGTGGGGGGTCCAGGGAGTTCTCTGGGGTGGGAGGGGCTCTGGGTGTGGCTGTGGGGGTTCGAGGGAAGCTGTGGGGTGCCGGGGGGGGTTCGAGGGGTGGGAGGCTTTGGCGGGGGGGGGGGTGGGCTCGGGGGCTCCGCGGTACCTACACTGAGGTTATTGCCTCGGGGTCGGACCTTCCTCCGCTGCCAGAGCCGGCCCAAGAGGTGCCCGCGGAGCCGGAGGAGAGACAGAGACCGCTGTGAACCCGGACCGGCCGGGGGCGCGGGGGGGGGGGGGGGGGTGGGGGGGGGGGGGGCGGGGGCGGGGGGAGCAGCCAAGCAGCGGCGGAGGGGGAGCAGCAGCAATGAGCAGAGCAGCCAGAGTGTCCCTGTCCCCATCGAGGCGCGGGGACACTCCCAAAGCTGGCGGCAGCGAGGCTGGGCAGCCCCTGGAGCCCCGGTTTTGACTCTGTGCTGGAGCCCAGTGTGTCCCCACGCGGGGACCAGTGGCCAGCAGGCCACCCCACGTGTGTCCCCCACGCCCAAAGCCCCCTGCTGCCATGCTCATGCCCCCCTCGAGACCCCCCAGCCCAGCGCTGCAGCCATTGCGGGGGACACGGGACACTGCCAGGTGTCCCCAAGGCCACCCCCCTCCCCACCATTAAAGCTGCGGGGGGGGGGGGGGGGGGGCGATGCCAGCCTGGGGACGGTCCCCGGTGTCCTCGGCGTGACAGCACGGGTGGCACCCGGGCCTGTCCCCTCACCTGGGTGTCGGCGGGCAGCCGGGGCATGGAGGCGGCGCGGCCGTGCCCCTCCATGGGCAAGTAGTCACTGTCCGAGTGGCCATCCTTGGGCATCTCCCGCATCTCCACCAGCTGCGGCACCGGGGAAACTGAGGCACGGCCGGGGACGGCGGCACCGGGAGAGACCCCGCCCCGGGCACGTGGGGGGGCGGGCAGGGGACATGGGGGAGGTGTGGCCCGGGGTGGCACCGCCGCTCACCTGGGAGTTGGGGCGGCTGTTGGGGACATCGTCGGGGTGTCCCCGCTCGGGGCTCCAGGTGCCGGTCCTCTGGAACATCTCCTGGGCGCGCTGCGTGACCCAGGACTGGCTTTCCTTCATGTCCCCGTCCCGCGTGGCCCTGGGGGACAGCGGCGCTCAGAGCCCTCGTGTCACACCGGGGACACACCGGGGACACTGGAGGGGCACTTACGGCTCGGCCGCGGGCGCTGCGTCCGGTCCCGGGGGTCCCTCCTGGGTGGGGGACGGCGGCTCCATGCGCTGGAACATCAGCGGCGTCCGGTTCTGCGGGGATATGGGAGGCTGGACACGGGGACACCAGGACATGGGGACACTGAGACATCGGGACACCGGGACAGGGGGACACCAGGACACAGGGACACTGGGATACCAGGACACAGGGACACGGGGACACCAGGACATGGGGACACTGAGACATCGGGACACAGGGACACTGGGATACCAGGACACAGGGACATGGGGACACCAGAATGTGGGGACACCGAGACACTGGGACACAGGGACATGAGGACACCAGGACTTGGGACAGCAAGACACCAGGACGCAGGGACAAGGGGACACTGGAACATGGAGATACCAAGACAGCAAGACATGGGGACACCAGGACACAGGGACAAGAGGACGCCGGGACACCAGGAGGGGACGCCGGAGGTGGCAGAGGAGAGGACAGGGCCGAGCTCGGAGCTGCGGGGCGGTGGCGGGGACACTGCAGGGTGACAGGGAGGGGACGGCGGGGCACAGTGGCGCTGTCCCACCTGCTCCTCGCGCATGGCCTGCAGCTTCTTGGCCTTGCTCTGCCGGTAATACTCCATGATCATCATGGCCGCGTAGATCTTCCCCACCGTCAGGTCGGTGGCTGCGGGGACACGGGTCAGCGGGGACAGCGTGGGGACAGCGTGGGGACAGCGTGGGGACGGGGTGGCCCCTTACACTTGTGTGGGGTGACAAGCAGGTCCAGGTTTTTGGGGGATAGGTTGGGCCAGATGGCGATCATCTCCTTGCGCAGCTCCGCGTCCATCTGCTGCTTGTCGGCCCCGCCTGCAGGGACACGCGGGTGGCACGGGCGGCTCTGCATGTCCTTGGGGACACCCCGGTCTCGCCAGCCCCGTGGGGACATGTGTTCCCCCCGTGTCCCCATGCACACACCCTCTGTGTGCCCCCATGTCCCCCGATGTCCCTGTGTCCCCCATGCCCCCCGTATCCCCCGATGTCCCTGTGTCCCCCATGTCCCAATGTCCCCCAATGTCCCTCATGTCCCCTTGTGTCCTCCTGCCTCCCATATCCCATATCCCATGTCCCCTGATGTCCCCATGTCCCCCATGTTCCCGATGTCCCCTGTGTCCCCTGATGTCCCCATATCCCCCCATGTCCCCCTGTGTCCCCTGATGTCTCCCATTGTCCCCGATGTCCCCGTGTCCCCCATATGTCCCATGTCCCAATGTCCCCGATGTCCCCGTGTCCTCCATATGTCCCAATGTCCCCGATGTCCCCGTGTCCCCCATATGTCCCATGTCCCAATGTCCCCGATGTCCCCGTGTCCCCCATATGTCCCATGTCCCAATGTCCCCGATGTCCCCGTGTCCCCCATATGTCCCATGTCCCAATGTCCCCGATGTCCCCCGTTGTCCCCGATGTTCCCCGTGTCCCCCATATGTCCCATGTCCTAATGTCCCCATGTCCCCCTGTGTCCCCTGATGTCTCCCATTGTCCCCGATGTCCCCGTGTCCCCCATATGTCCCATGTCCCAATGTCCCCGATGTCCCCGTGTCCCCCATATGTCCCAATGTCCCCGATGTCCCCGTGTCCCCCCATATGTCCCATGTCCTAATGTCCCCGATGTCCCCATGTCCCCCTGTGTCCCCTGATGTCTCCCATTGTCCCCGATGTCCCCATGTCCCCCTGCCTTTGGCGATCTTGATGTCCAGCGCCGTGCGGATCAGGGCCATCAGGGTGGAGTTGAAGTGCACCGTGTTGTCATCAGCCACCGGCAGGTCCATGCGGAGCAGCCGCTGCGGGGGGGGGGGAGCCCCAAATTTGGGGTGCGGGGGGAGGTCAGCCGGCACCCCCAACCTCCCCATCCCGGGGGCGGGGGGGCGGGGCTGGTGAGAAGGCGGGGGCAGCCCCGCGTAGCGGGCGGGGAAACTGAGGCACGCCCCCCCCTCCCCCCCACCCAAAACCCTCCCCTTGGCCTCCCGCCTTCTCCCCACGGAATTCCCAAATTGGGGGGGGGGGGGGGGCACGGCCAAGCGAGACCCCCCAAAATCTTTTTTTGAGGGGGGGGGGCGGCGGCGCATGCGGCTCATGCAGCAGGAGGAGGAGGGGGGCTCATTCCCAGTCCCATTCCGGGGATATTTTTGGGGTTTGGGGGTGCAATCCGGCATTCTCAGGGTGGGGGGGGGATGTCACACGTGCGTGGAGGGGGGGGGGGGATGATTTTGCCAGGCCTCAGCCCGCGCCCCCTCTGAGACCCTCAGCCCCTCCCAAAAAAAAGCGCCCCCCCCCCGACCCCCCCCAATGCATCCCCTCGGAGTGGGGGGGGGGGGGGGGTTTGTGCAGAGCGAGCGATGCCAGCGGGGAAACTGAGGCACGGACCCCTCCCCACCCCATGCCCGCCCCCTCACCGACCCCCCCACCACGATGCAGGACCCCCCCCCCTCCCCCACCCCACGATGCAGCTCCGGAGCCCCCGCGGTTCGGGGGGGGGGGGGGGGGAGGGGCGGGGGCCGTGCAGCAGCCGGGGGGGGCTCACTGAGGGGGGAGGGGGTGGGGCTGGGAGGGAGGGGAGGTCCCTAAAAATGGGATGCCCGATATAGGGGGGCAGGGACCCCAAACTGGGGCTCTGGGGGGGGGGCTGGCTGAGCCCTTTGGGGCACCCCAAAAAAGAGGGGCCCCAAATCGGGGCTGGGAGGGTGCTGAGCCCTTTGGGGGGACCCCAAAAAGAGCGACCCCAAATAGGGGCTCGGGGGGGGGGGGGGCTGGCTGAGCCCTCTGTGGGAACCCCAAATCGGGGCTGGGAGGGTGCTGAGCCCTTTGGAGGGACCCCAAAAAGAGGGACCCCAAATCGGGGCTAGGGGGGGCTGGCTGAGCTGTTTGGGGGGACCCCAAAAGGAGGGATCCCCAAATCGGGGCTGGGGGTAGGGTGGCTGAGCTCTTTGGGGGGACCCCAAAAGGAGGGACCCCAAATCGGGGCTGGGGGGGGCTGGCTGAGCTCTTTGGGGGGACCCCAAAAAGAAGGACCCCAAATCGGGGCTGGGGGGGGTTGGCTGAGCTCTTTGGGGGGACCCCAAAAGGAGGGACCCCAAATCGGGGCTGGGGGGGGGTTGGCTGATCTCTTTGGGGGGACCCCAAAAGGAGGGACCCCAAATCGGGGCTGGGGGGGGTTGGCTGAGCTCTTTGGAGGGACCCCAAAAGGAGGGATCCCCAAATCGGGGCTGGGGGGGGTTGGCTGAGCTCTTTGGGGGGACCCCAAAAGGAGGGACCCCCAAATCGGGGCTGGGGGGGGTTGGCTGAGCTCTTTGGGGGGACCCCAAAAGGAGGGACCCCAAATCGGGGCTGGGAGGGTGCTGAGCCCTTTGGAGGGACCCCAAAAAGAGGGACCCCAAATAGGGGCTCTGGGGGGGCTGGCTGAGCTCTTTGGGGGGACCCCAAAAGGAGGGACCCCAAATCGGGGCTGGGGGGGGTTGGCTGAGCTCTTTGGGGGGACCCCAAAAGGAGGGACCCCAAATCGGGGCTGGGGGGGGTTGGCTGAGCTCTTTGGGGGGGACCCCAAATTGGGCTCTGGGCGGGGGGGGTGTCTCCCCTTCCAGGAGACCCCCAAAGCAAATCTCCGGGAGATGTCTGAGGGGTCCAGCTGAGCCCCAGCGGGACCCTAAACCCCTTTTGGGGTGGGTTTGGGTTGGGGGGGTCCCCCCAGTGTGGTGGGGGGGGGGGTTGGGGGGGGGGGGGGCGCATCTTACCCAGCCCATCCGGGGGGGCTCAGCAGGGGCCGGCGGCCGCAGGAGGGAAAAACAAAAAAACCACCAAAAAAACCCCAAAAAAACCCAAAACTCCCCCAAAATGCGGCCCGGGGGGGGGGGGGGCCGGGGCCGCGGGGGGGGGCACCCCCGGGGGGGTTATTCTACCTTATAGGCCACGCGGGGGGGGCAGCTGGCGCCCAGCCCCAGCGGCGGCGACATGTGCCGCAGCATTTCGTACATGTCGGCGAGGGTCAGGCGGCCCCTGGGGGCGAGAGAGGGGGGGGGACACACCGGGGGGGGGTTACAGCGGGCTGGGGGCGGGGGGCACAGCGAGAGAGGAGAAATTCTGAGAGCGAGGAGGAGAATGCATGGATGAAGGAACGGAGTGAAGGAAAGTAAAATAAAATAAAATATAAAATTAAATTAAATTAAAATGAAATGAAATAAAATAAAATAAAATAAAATAAAATAAAATAAAATATAAAATTAAATTAAAATAAAATAAAATAAAATAAAATAAAATAAAATAAAATAAAATATAAAATTAAAATAAAATAAAATAAAATAAAATAAAATAAAATAAAATATAAAATTAAATTAAAATAAAATAAAATAAAATAAAATATAAAATAAAATAAAATATAAAATAAAATAAAATAAATGAAATAAAATAAAAATAAAAATAAAATAAAATAGAATAAAATAAAAAATTAAATTAAATTAAATTAAATTAAATTAAATTAAAATAAAATATAAAAAAAATATAAAATAAAATAAAATAAATGAAATAAAATAAAAAATAAAATAAAATAAAATAGAATAAAATAAAATAAATAAAATATAAAATAAAATAAAACAAATGAAATAAAATAAAATAAAAATAAAATAAAATATAAAATATAAAATAAAATAAAATAAAATAAAATAAAATAAAATAAAATAAATGAAATAAAAAAATAAAATAAATAAAATATAAAATAAAATAAAATAAAATAAAATAATAAAATAAATGAAATAAAATAAAATAAAATGGGTTTTAAGTGGAAATTTTTAAAAATTAAATTGAATTTTAAAAAAACGAATGTCAATTTTTTTAAAAAATTAAATTTAAAAAATTTTTAAAAATTCAAAAATTAAATTAAAGTTAAAATTTAAAAATTTAAAGTGAAAGAAAATTAAAATAATTTTTTAAAAATTAGAATTAAAATTTTTAAAATATTTTAAAATTAATTTTAAAATTAAAAATAATTTTTAAAAAAATTAAGTTAAAATTAAAATAAAATTTTAAAATTAGAAAAACATAGAAAGAAATTAAATAAATTGTAAATTTAAAAAATAAATTTAATTGTAAATAAAAAAAACAAAAGAAAATTAAATTGTTAATTTAATAAATAATAGAAATGAATTTGTAAATTTAAAAAAAAAGGAGATTATAAATTAAAGAAAAAAGTCTGAAATAATTATAATAAATTAAATAGCATAAATGATAAAAAAGGGAAATAATTTTTAAAAATTAAATAGTGGAAATGATTTAAAAAAGGGAAATAATATAATAAATAATTATAAAAAGTAATAGGAGTTTAAATGATTAGTAAAATGGAAACATTCAATTGAGTCGTGAAAGTAATAAAAAATAGGAAAATCAAATCATAAAATAAAATTAATAAAAATAATTAAATAAAAATAATGAATTATGGGGTTTTATAACAGAAACTGAGGAAAAAATAAAAATTAATAAAACCAACAAAAAAGTGAAATTAGGAGAATTACGAGAAAAAAGAGAATATTTAAATAATTAAAAACAATTAAGCAGCGAAAAGGATAAAAGCGAGAAGAAAGAAATGAAGAAAATTCATAAAGAGAATAAGGAGCATGAGAAGCATGGGGAGAATAAAAAAATTACAAAAATAATTTAAGAATAAATCCATAGAACTAAGAGATATTTAATTAACAAAGAGATTTAAAGAAGGAAAATAATGAAATGACGGAAATAATTAAATGACAACAATAATTTAATAATGGAAATAAGAATGAAAATAATTTTATTATGTAAATAATTAAATAATGAAAATAACTTAAAGATGTAAATAATGAAATAATGGAAATAATTTTATAATAAAAATAATTATTAAAATAATTTAATAATTAAATAATTAAAGTATATAAATAATAAGAATATTTTTACAATGAGAACAATTAAATAAATATAAATAATTAAATAATAAAAAACAAATAGACAGCGATAAATAATTAAATAAGGGTCAATTATTAATGGGCAAATAAAAATAAGTAATAATAAGTAAAAAACAATTTTGAAATAATAAAATAATAACAAAATAATGATAACAATAAAATAATAATAAATAAATAATAACTCGATGAATAGTAATAGGTAATAAAAACTTAAATAATAATGTAGAAAATAATAACAATAACAAAAATAATAAAACAATTATAAATAATTATGAATGAATAATAATAAATAATGAACTGATAACATAATAATAATAAATGGAAAAAAATGACAATAAATAATATCTTAATGAATAATAATAAACAATAGAATAATGAAAATAAAATAACAGTAAATAATAATTAATAATAAATAACAAAACAATGAAAATTATATTACAATAAATAATAAGGTAATGAATGGTAATGAAAAAATAATGATAATAACAACAAATAATAACTGCACTGTATAATAATAAATAATAAACTAATGGAAATCAAATAACAATAAATTATAACTTAACGAGTAACAAATAACAAAATGATGAAAACGAAATAACAATAAATAGCGTAATGAACAGTAACAAACAATAAAATATTAATAAATCAAATGATAATAATAATAATAATAATAATAATAATAATAATAATAATAATAATAATAATGAATTATTACCACTCAAACAGAACCGCTCAAACCAACCAAGAACCAAAGGAACCCAAAGCGAGGCCAAGGCAGAATTTCCCCTCCTGGCCCCACCCGCACTGCTCGGGGGGGGGGGGTTGGGCGGGCGTTTTTTGGGGGGGTGGCCCATGCCGGGGGGGGGGGGTCTCCATGCCGGGGGAGGGGCTGTGTGTCCATATACATGATATATATATATATTTATTCCCATATATATGATGTATATCCGGCGCCGGGAAGCGCATTCGGGGGGGGGGGGGGGGGTGGGGGGGAGGGGCGGCGTGGCTGGGGGAGGGGTGGGGGGCGGCTGGGGGAGGGGGCGAACCTTGCAGGCCACCCTATGGGGGCATTTCTTGCCCAGCCCCAGGGGGGGGGAGATCACGCGCAACAAACTGTACATGTCCCGGTAGTGGATGCGCCCGCTGCAAGAGACACACGTTAGTGGGGGGGGGGGCGGGACCCCCCCCCCCCCCCCAAAAAAAAAAACTGGGACACCCCCCTCAAACACCCCCCCCGGGAACCCCCCCCCCCCCCGGCACTGCTCCGGGCCATGGGGGGGCTGCGCCCGGGGTGGGGAAACTGAGTTAGTTGGGGGGGGGGGGGGGGGTCGGGACCCCGCCCAAAAAAAACGGGACAACCCCCCCCCCAAAAAACTGGGCCAACCCCCTCAAAGCGGGACAACCCCCCCGAGACCCCCCCCCAGGCTGGGGTGGGGGGCGGGAAAGGTGCGTTAGGGGGGGATGGGACCCCCCCCCCAGGGAGGTTTGGGAAGGAGAGACCCCCCCTCCCCGGGGTGGGGAGGGAGCGATCGGGACCCCCCCCCCCGGGGACAATTCGGGCTCCAGGGACCACAGGGGACCCCTGGGGGTGGGGAGGGGGTGGGGACACACCAGGGGACCCCGCCTCATAGGACCTGGGGGGGGTCTCGGGGTCACCTTTTCTGCCCCCTCCCCACAGACCCCGCTGCACCCCCGGGAAATGGGGGGGGGGGGGGTGGTGGGGACGTGACCCCTCCGTTGGGAGGGGACCGCGGGGTCTGGGAGTGTCCCTGTCCCCCCCCAAGGGGTGTCCCTGTCCCCCCCCCAGGGGTGTCCCTGTCCCCCCCCCCAGGGGTGTCACTGTCCCATCTGGAGTGTCCCTGTCCCCCCTGCACGGTTTGGGGGTGCCCCTGTCCCCCCCCCAAGGGTGTCGTTGTCCCCTCTGGGGGTGTTCCTGTCCCCTCCGCGGGGTCCGGGGGTGTCCCTGTCTCCCCCCCCCCCCGGAGTGTCCCTGTCCCCCCCCCCGGGGGTCCTTACCAGGCGGCGGGGTCGTACTCAGCCCAGACCCGCACGTACTCGTCCAGGTGGTGCGGGCCCAGGATGGACGAGTCGCGCGTCAGGTACTCGAAGTTGTCCATGATGACAGCCACAAAGAGGTTCAGCATCTTCGGGGGGGGGGGGGGGATGGTCAGGAGTCTGTCCCCACCCCTGCCAGAGCCCCCCCCCCCCGAGGGGACACGGAGCCCCCCCCCCGGGCTCAGCAGAGGAAGAGGAAGGAGATGAAGGGAGGTTTAAGGGTGTGGGGAGGGGGCTCTGGGGGGCACGGGGAGGGTTTGGGGGCACTTTGGGGCGGTTTGGGGGGGGTGTGGAGGGGTTGGGGGGATTTGGGGATGGTTGGGGGGGGGGGGGTTGGGGCGCTTTGGGGCCCCTCCCGGGGGTCTCACCAGGAAGGAGCAGAGGAAGATGAAGGACACGAAGTAGAAGTAGGCGAACTCGTTGCCGCACTCGTCCTCCTTGATGCCCGAGTTCTCGTCGCACGGCTTGCCGCTGAGGCACGACAGCATGATCTCGTGCCACGCCTCGCCCGTGGCACTCCTGGGGACAAGGGCACATGGCGGGGGAGCTGTCACAGCGAGGGCGGCACCAGGGTGGCGCTGGGATGGTACTGGCATCCCACCAGGTGACACCGGGGTGGCACCCAGGTGACAGCGGGGCTCACCTGAAGAGCAGCATCAGCGCCTGGAAGAAGGTGCGGAAGTTGTTGTGCTGGGTGATGGCCGACTCATCATCCTCCTCCTCGATCCCGATGTTCCCAAACACCTGGGGGGGGGGGGGGGGCAGCTCGGGGGGGGGGGGGGGCTGAGGTGCCACCTGCACCCGGGGGTGCCACCTGCACCCGGGGGTGCCACCTGCAGCTGGGGGGGGGGGTCTCACCTGCATCCCGATGATGGCGTAGATGAAGAAGAGCATGGCGATGAGGAGGCACACGTAGGGCAGGGCCTGGGGGCACAGCGGGGTCGGTCACGGGAGGGTGGCCCTCTGGGGGGGTGGGGGGACAGTTTTGGGGGGTTTTGGGGGTCACCTTGAAGGATTGGACGAAGGTCCAGAGCAGGATGCGGATGGTGTAGCCCTGGCGCAGGAGCTTGATGAGCCGCGCGGCGCGGAAGAGCCGCAGGAAGCTCAGGTTGATGAAGTTGTTCTGGGGGGGCGGGGGGGACATGGGAAAAAGGGGGTGAGGGGGGGGAAAGGGGACCCCGGAACGGGGTCAGGGGAGGGGAAGGGGGGTGGCAGTGCCCACCTACCCCGAACTCCGTCACCAGGATGTCCGTGATGCTGCCCAGGACCGTCACGAAGTCGAAGATGTTCCAGGCGTCACGGAAGTAATTCTGGGAGGGGGGGTGGTGGGGGGGGGAGGGATGTGGGGTCCCGGATCTCGGGGTACCCCTGCACTGACCCCATAAATCTCAGGGTGACCCTGTGGTGAATCCCTGTACCCAAGATACCCGGAGACAGATCCTTGGGGTCTCCTGAGGTTTTGGGGTCCCTGACGTGCCTGGGGTTCCCTGATGTCTTGGCACCACCCCCCCCCCCACCATGTTCCCAGGGTGTCCTGGTGGTCCGGAGCGACCCCCCAACCCTGGGGTCCCCATACCAGGACACCGAAGGCCATGATCTTGAGGAGACACTCGAGGGAGAAGAGGGAGGTGAAGACGTTGTTGAACATCTTGAGGACGTTCTCGTAGGTGTCGGAGGCATCGTAGAACTGTGGGGACAGCGCGGGAGGGTGGGGACAGGGGGACGCTGTGGGGTGGGGGTGGCTCCAGGGGGACAGGGACGGGGACAGGGACGTTTCCTGGATCCCAGGGGTGCTTCTGAGGGGACAACGCTGGGCTCCAGGAATGGCTCCGGGCATGGAGGGACAAGGGCACAGAGGGGACAGAGCAAGACAAGCCCCAGGAACAGGAGGACCTCGGGGGGGGGGGTTCAGGGGTGGGTGACAACAACCCCTGGGGGTCCCCCCAGCCCCCCCAGCGCCCTCCCTGCCCACCTTCATCATGAGCACGATGGTGTTGAGGGCGATCATGGCCATGATGGTGTACTCGAAGGGAGGGGACACCACGAACTGCCACATGCGGTACTGGAAGCTCTGGCGGTTCTGGGGCATGTGCCGGGTCAGCGGCTTGGCGCTGATGGCAAAGTCGATGCAGGCTCTCTGCAGGGTGGGGGTGACATGGGGGTGTCACCCACCCCGGAGGGGACATGGGGGTGTCACCCACCCTGGTGTGGATACGGGAGTGTCACCCAGCCACAGCACCACACCTCATTCTTCTCCAGGCTGTACTCCTCCATCATCTTGTCCCCCTGCTCCTGGAAGGTGATGATGATCAAGGCCACGAAGATGTTGACAAAGAAGAAGGGGAAGACCACAAAGTAGACGACGTAGAAGATGGACATCTCCATGCGGTACCCGGGGCTCGGCCCTTGGTTCTCATACGTGGCGTCCACCGAGTGCTTGAGGACCCTGAGGGGCAGGGATTTGGGGGCTGGGGGATCCCGTTGCCCCCTTCAGACCCCCGCCCCAAATCCCTGCCAGCCTTACTGCGGCCACCCCTCGCCGGTGGAGACAGTGAAGAGGGTGAGCAGCGCCCAGAGCACGTTGTCGTAGTGGAACTCGTACTTCTTCCACTCGCGCTTCTGCGCCTTCACCTCGTTGTCCTTCTCGTACACCAGGTACTCGCCCCTGCCCGGGGAGGGGCGGTGGGCGAGGGCCGGGCGGGGCGGTGGGCGGGCCCCTCCCGGCCGGGCCGTACCTGCAGTCCTTCTCGAACTCCTTGGACTCATCGGTGCAGTAGAAGAACTTGCCCTTGAAGAGCTGCACGGCCACCACGGCGAAGATGAACATGAAGAGCATGTACACGATGAGGATGTTGAGGACGTTCTTCAGCGAGTTCACCACGCAGTCGAACACGGCCTAGGGGAGAGGGGAGGGGGGGTTAGAACCACTGCTTGGGACCCCCCCCCCCCGAATTCTCCTCCAGCCCCCGGAGCCCACCTTGAGCTTGGGCAGCCTCTTGATGGTCTTCAGGGGCCGGAGCACGCGGAGGACGCGGAGGGACTTGATGGTGTTGATGTCCTTCCCTTTGCTGCTGCCACTGGTGGGGGGGTGGGGGGCGAACGGGGGGGTGTGGGACCCCTTGGTGCGACCCCCGGGAACCCCAGCGGGACCACGGGTGGTCCCACCCCCTCCTCCCGCCCCTCCCACCAAGCTGAACCCCTCCACCACCCCCCCACCACCCCCCCCCCGTGCTCATCACATGTTTGCCTGAGGTGGTTTTTTTTTGGGGGGGGGGGGGCGGGGGTGGGAATTTGGGGAGGGGGAGCGAGGCACGAGCATGAGCACGAGGAGAGGACGAGGACGGAGAGACGAAGGCAGAAGGATTTACCGTGAGCTGCTCCTGCGGCGGAGGCGGAGGAAGCGGAGAGACAAGGCACGGTCAGAGCCCCCCTCCCCGGAACCTCTGACCCCCCCCCAAGAGAGGGGGGGACCCTCGTGGCAGCCCCACCTCGTGGTGGGAGGAGGTCGGGGTCTGCTCTGGGTTTACTCCCGTGTTACTCAGGGGCTGCTGTGTCTCGCGGGAGATGCTCAGCCTAGCCTTGGAGGCTGCTCAGTTACTCAGGGGATGCTCAGCCTTTACTCGGAGGGTGCTCAGCCTCTACTTTAGGGCTGCTCAGACACTCAGGGGATGCTCAGCCTCTACTTTAGGGCTGCTCAGTTACTCAGGGGATGCTCAGCCTTTACTTTAGGGCTGCTCAGACACTCAGGGGATGCTCAGCCTTTACCCAGGGGATTTTCACCCTTTACTCAGGGGATTCTCCCCCTTTACTCAGGGATTTCTCCCCCTTTACTCGGGGGATTCCCCCCCTTTACTCAGGGGATTTCCCCCCTTTACTCAGAGGATTCTCACCCTTTACTCAACCGATTCTCCTCCTTGATTCAGGGGATTCTCCCCCTTTACTCGGGGGATTCTCACCCTTTACTCAGCCGATTCTCCTCCTTGACTCAGGGGATTCTCCCCCTTTACTCAGAGGATTCTCCCCCTTTACTCAGGGATTTCTCCCCCTTTACTCGGGGGATTCCCCCCCTTTACTCAGGGGATTTCCCCCCTTTACTCAGAGGATTCTCACCCTTTACTCAACCGATTCTCCTCCTTGATTCAGGGGATTCTCCCCCTTTACTCGGGGGATTCTCACCCTTTACTCAGCCGATTCTCCTCCTTGACTCAGGGGATTCTCCCCCTTTACTCAGAGGATTCTCACCCTTTACTCAGCCGATTCTCCTCCTTGATTCAGGGGATTCTCCCCCTTTACTCGGGGGATTCTCACCCTTTACTCAGCCGATTCTCCTCCTTGACTCAGGGGATTCTCCCCCTTTACTCGGGCGATTCTCGCTCCCCCAGGGCTCACTCGCCCCTTCCTCCTTCCCCGCCACGCCAACACGGGGACGGTGACAGGACGACACAGACGCGGTGACAAGCGACAACAGAGAGCGCGGGCAGGGGCACAGACCCCACCGGGGGGCACTGGGGGGCTACTGGGGGGCACTGAGAGATGCCAGCCCCCTCCACCTCCACCCCCCCGGGCCACTCACGTGAAGGCAAAGGCCACCAGCGCCCCGCTGACCACGATGAAATCCAGAATGTTCCACAGGTCGCGGAAATAGGAGCCTTGGTGAAGCACCAGCCCCAGATCCACCATCTGCGGGGGCAACGAGGTTGGGGGGGGGGGTCGGGGGGGGTTCAGGGGGCTTCGGGGGGCTCTCGCCCACCCTGAAGACCCCTCCCCGTGCTCACCTTGATCACCATCTCGAAGGTGAAGACCCCCGTGAAGACGTAATCAAAGTAACGCAGCACCTGGGGGGGGGGGCAAGGCTGGAACAGGACCCCCCCAGGACCCCCCCAGAGCCCTCTCAGACCCCCCCCCCCAGCACCCCAGAACCCCCCCTGGCAGCACTGATTCTCTCAGACCCGGCACACCCCACCCACAGACCCCCCCCCCCCCCACTTTATTTAGGAATTCTTTTGGGGTCCCCCCTGCCCCATTGGCAGAGGAAAAGGGGCAGGGGCGGGGGTCTCGGGCGGGGGTCTCACGTTGTTGCGGGGGGCGTTGGGCTGCACGGGGTCCTCGGCCGCCAGCGCGATGCTGCTCATGGCGATGACCATGAGGATGCACATCTCGAAGTAGCGCAGGTTCACGATGTAGTGGCAGAGCCGCCGGAACCTGCCGAGGACAGGACCCCCCCCAGGTGAGGGCAGGACCCCCCCCCCACCCCAGGATCCCCCCCCCAATCTCCTCCCGGGCCCTGCTACTCGCCCCCGGTGCTCACGGGTTGGTGGAGACCCCCCCCCAGGACCCTCCAGAGCCCCCGTCCCCCCATGCTCACGGGTTGGTGGTGGAGAGGATGAACATGGAGCTATAGGGCACCATGGGCTTGGGGCCGTTCTCATCCTGCCCGTCGCCTTCCTCTTCCTTCTTCTCCTCCTCCTCCTTGCGGGGCAGCGGCTCGGGGTTGGCGTTCCTGTTCACTGCGGGGGGAGCAGAGCCCTCAGGGACCCCCCCCCGAGCCCCCCGGATCCCCCCGAATCCCCCTGATCCCCCCGAATCCCCCCGGATCCCCCTGAATCACCCTGATCCCTTAAAGCCTCCCAGACCCTCCTGGACCCCCTCACAGACCCCTCCCAGACCCTCCCGGACCCCCCAGACCTCAGCGGGCCCCCCCTACCTTGGACCAGGGCGTTGCTGGAGGGCGGCGGGAAGGGGGGTGGGATGTCCACGGCCGTGTGCTCGGGCTTGCCCCCTCCCTTGGAGGGGTTGTTGGGGGGGCCGGGGTTGGTGACCACCAGGCTGTTTTCGGGGGTGGGGGGTTGGCGGTGGGAGGGGGCCGGCGGGGGGGGCCGGCGGGGGGGCAGGGGGTGTGGTTGCCCACGGAGGGGGGCGCGGGGGGGGGCTCGGCCGTGGCCAGTTTGTTGTTCTTCATGTTGTCGATGTCCTCGGCCACGGGGGGGTCCCGGCGCCCCAGGTCCTGCTGGATGGGGCGGGTGGTGGACAGGGTGGGGCCCGACGGCGCCGGGGGCAGCTGCGTCTCCCTGGAGGGGAGCAGAGGGGAGGGGGCTCAGAGGGGACCCCCGGCACCCCCGAGAACCGCTCCAGGGAGCCGGGATCGCCCAGAGATGCTCGGCTCTCCCTCGGGATGCAAAGCAGCCCCTGCGCTGCTCTGGGGTCTGGGGGCTCCCGGAGGGTCCCACCAACTCCCCCGGGGGTCCCTGCCGCACCCTCACCTCCTCCGCCGGTGCCGCCGCTCCTTGTCGTCCCTCCTGCCCTCGCCGTCGTAGCCGGGCGGTGGCCCGTGCCGGTGCCGCCTCCGCCGCTCGCCATCCCCGTGCTCCCCGTCGCCCTCTCCCCGCGGCGGACGCCCCCCTTCCCGGTGCCGCGGCCGCCGCTCGGGCCTGGCTCCCTCCTCTCCCTCCTCGGGCCCCCTCCGGTGCCCGCGGTGCCGCCGGTGCTCCCGCTCTGGCGGGGACCCCGCGCGGCCCTCGCGGCTGCGGTGCCGCCCTTTGGGCCGCTCGCCCTCGCCGTAGCCGCGCTCCTGGCTGGGCTCCCGCTCCGGTTCCCGGCTGCTGCTGCGGGGCCGGCGGCTACCGGGGGGTCCCGCGGGGGGTTCCCCGGGCCGGGGGCCGCCGCCGTGCTCGGGGTAACGGGGCTGCTGCTGCCGGCGCAGCTCCTCGGCGCGGAGCGGCCCGAAGCGGGGCTCGCCCGGGGGCTCGCCGGGGCGCGTCTTGTTGGTGTTGTTGTTGCGGTTCTCCTGCGGATCCACCACCAGGGGCCGGTCCAGGTGTGTCTTCATGTCCGGGCGCAGGTGGCGAGCGTAGGGAACCTTCCAGCGCTCCTCGGGATCCAGCTCGCTGTAGAGCGCCTCGCGGCTCGCCAGCAGGTTCTGCTTCCGCAGCTCGCTCGTGCGCTGCTCCCACACCGACTTGGAGGATTTCTGGTTCTTCTGCTGCTCCTTCCTGCGGCCCCCGGGGGTGGGATTGGGTCGGGAGGGGCCGGGGGCAGGGCGGGGTGGGCTCAGGATGGAGCCGGGGCGGGTCCGGGATGGAGGATGGGATGGAGGCGAGGATGGATCTGGGATGGAGGCGAGGATGGATCTGGGATGGAGCCGAGATCGATCCGATCCGCACATGGAGCTGTGGTGAAGCCAGGATGGAGCCGAGGAAGGAGCCAGGATGGAGCCAGGGATGGAGCTGGGATGGAGCCGGGGTGGATCCGGGGATGCCGCTGAGGAAGGATTCGGGATGGACCCAGGGATGGAGCCCGGATGGGTTCGGCCTGGCTCTGGGATGGTTTTGGGGATTTTTGGATGAACCCGGGGTGATCCCGGCGGGCTCCGGACACTCACATGGTGACGGACATGTTGGCTGCGGACAGCGGGCTGACCTCGGCCACCTCCTTCGCCTTCTGCAGCGCCAGCTTCTGGTTGGCAGCTTCCTCCTCCTCCTGCTCATCCTGCAAAGCCCCAGTGCCGCGTCCAGCCTGGCTCTGAGACCCTCCCGGACCCTCCGAGAACCCCCCCGCACCCTCCAAACCCCCCCACGGACCCTCCAAAGCCCCCAGACCCCTGACCTTGGTGAGCTCCTGCGCGTTGGCCAAGTTGTCCACGGCGATGGCCAAGAAGACGTTCAGGAGGGTGTCTGGGACTCGTGTCAAGGCAAAGCAGGGGCCAGGACAGCCCCTCCCAGGACCCCCCCCGAGCCCCCCAGGACCCCCAGGGACCCCCCAGAATACAGTTTCCAAAGAGGGTGAGGACAATGAAGTAGACGGAGAAAACCATGCCGCCCTTGACGCCACCCTGAGATTTGATCCCGTCGTACATCACCGCGTTCCAGTCTTCTCCCGTCAGGATCTGGGGGGGGGGACAGAGGAGCCCTGGGGGCAGCGGGGACACCCCCCCCCCACCCACAGCCCCCTGCCCCCTCGGGACCCCTCCCCACCTCAGCGGGGATGGGGCATACCTGAAACACCGTCATTATTGCTGCTGGGAAAGTGTCGAAATTGGTGGGAGGGGTCCCGTCGTCAAAATTGAACCTGGGGGAGTTTGGGGAGGGAGGGGAGGGGCAGCGGTGGGAGCCCCACCAGCAGCAGGTGCCCCCCCCTCCCCCCCCAAGCGGGGGGGGGCACAGAGACACACGCCCCCCCAACTCTGGGGGATGTCCCATGCCCGGTCACTCACTGTCCCCCGAAGAGCTGCATCCCCAAAAGGGCGAAGACAACGATGAAGAGGAAGAGGAGGAAGAGGAGGCTGATGATGGATTTCATGGAGTTGAGCAGGGACACCACCAGGTTCCGCAGGGAAGCCCAGTACCTGCGGAGACAGCGGTGGGCTGTGCGGGCGTGGGGGGACACCGGGGACACCGGGGACATGAGGGGACACTGAGGGACACCGGGGACACGGGGGGGGACCTGGGGCTCACTTGGTGACTTTGAAGATGCGCAGTAACCTGAGAGCTCGCAGCACGCTGATCCCAAAGGATGTTCCTGGCTTCACAACGGCCCAGATCACCTCGAAGATGCTTCCGATGATAACCTGGGAGGGGACGGCGGCCCTGGGTGATCCCATCGCAGCCCAGAACCCAGATCCCAGATCCCATCCCATGGATCCCAGATCCCAAATCTCATCCCATGGATCCCAGACCCCATCCCAGATCCCAGATCCATCCCAGATCCCATGGATCCCAGATCCCAAATCCCATCCCAGATCCCATGGATCCCAGATCCCATAGATCTGCTCCCATGGATCCCATTCCAGATCCCAGGTCACATGGGTCCCAGATCCCAGATCCCACCCCCTGGATCCCAGATCCCACAGATCCCATGGGTCCCAAATCCGAGTTCTCACAGATCCCAGATCCAAAATCCCAGATCATCCGGATCCCCCAGCTCCCAAATCCCAACCCCCAAATCTCAAGTCGCAGATCCCAGATCACAGAGATCCCATGGATCCCAAATCCCAGATCCCAGATCCCAGATCCCAGATCCCAAATCCCAGATCCCAGATCCCAGATCCCAAATCCCTGATCCCTGATCCCAAATCCCAGATCCCAAATCCCAGATCCCAGATCCCAAATCCCAGATCCCAGATCCCAGATCCCAGATCCCAATTCCCAGATCCCGGCCCCCCGCGCACTCACGGCGCAGTCGAAGCAGTTGAAGGACGAGTGGAAGTAAGGCCGCGTCCCCAGCCCGTACATTTTTATAAACATTTCGGACATAAAGAGTCCCAAGAAAATGAATTCTGCATAGTCTGGGGGGGGGGGACACACCCCGGTCAGGGGAGGCTGCTCCGGGGAACCCCCGGGGGTCTCCTGGGCCGGGGAACCCTGGGGGGGGTCCCAAAAGGTGAGGGGGGGTCTCATGAGCTGGAGGGGTCCAGGGGGAGCTGGGGGTCTCGGGGGGGCGCTGGGGGGGGGCTCAGGGGGTTTTAGGGGGCTGAGGGGGTGTCGGGGGGTGATTTGGACATTTGGGTGTCTCGGCGGGGGGATTTAGAGATTTGTGTCTTTCGGGGGGATTTGGAGATTTGGGGACCTTTGGGAGGTCTCAAGGGGTCCCGGGGGGGATTTGGGGGTCCCAGGGGGGTCTCAGGGGGTTCTCGGGGGGGGCTGTGACTCACAGAGGAAGTCGGAAAGCCAATCTGGCTGGTCGTAGTGAACGATAGCAACACACAGGGTGTTGAGGGCTACCAGACTGAGCACGGTCCAGTAGAAGGCCTGAGTTTTCACCATGCGCCGGATGTGGAAGCGCATGCGCCGCTCCCGCTTGTGGAAGAAGGTGGCGTTCTCCAGCTTGGCACTTTTGAGGCTGGCACGGGCGAAGGGGGAGCCTGCGGGAGAGCCCCCATGCCACAGCCAGGGGGTTGGTGTGTCACTTCGGGCTGTCCCTGTGTCACCTGTGTCGCCCGTGTCACCCCTCCACTCCCCACAAACCATCCCTGTGTCACCTCAGGGTGCTCCTGTGTCACCCCAGGGTGTCCCTGTGTCACCCCGGGGTGTCCCTGTGTCACCCAGCACCCCACAAACCATCCCTGTGTCACCCCAGGTGTCCCTGTGTCACCCCAGGGTGTCCCTGTGTCACCCCAAGGTGTTCCTGTGTCACCCCAGGGTGTCCCTGTGTCACCTCAGGGTGTTCCTGTGTCACCCCAGCGTGTCCCTGTGTCACTCCAGGGCGTCCCTGTGTCACCCCAGGGTGTCCCTGTGTCACCTGTGTCGCCCGTGTCACCCCTCCACTCCCCACAAACCATCCCTGTGTCACCCCAAGGTGTTCCTGTGTCACCCCAGGGTGTCCCTGTGTCACCTCAGGGTGCTCCTGTGTCACCCCAGCGTGTCCCTGTGTCACTCCAGGGCGTCCCTGTGTCACCCCAGGGTGTCCCTGTGTCACCTGTGTCGCCCGTGTCACCCCTCCACTCCCCCCAAACCATCCCCGTGTCACCCCAGGGTGTCCCTGTGTCACCCCAGCGTGTCCCTGTGTCACCCCAGGTGTCCCTGTGTCACCCCAGGGTGTCTCTGTGTCACCTGTGTTGCCCATGTCACCCATCCACTCCCCACAAACCATCCCCGTGTCACCCCGGGTTGCTCCTGTGTCACTCCAGGGTGTCCCTATGTCACCTCAGGGTGCTCCTGTGTCACTCCAGCGTGTCCCTGTGTCACCTCAGGGTGCTCCAGTGTCACCCCAGGGTGTCCCTGTGTCACCCCAAGGTGTTCCTGTGTCACCTCAGGGTGCTCCTGTGTCACCCCAGGGTGTCCCTGTGTCACTCCAGGGCGTCCCTGTGTCACCTCAGGGTGCTCCTGTGTCACCCCAGGGTGTCCCTGTGTCACCTGTGTCGCCCGTGTCACCCCTCCACTCCCCACAAACCATCCCTGTGTCACCCCAAGGTGTTCCTGTGTCACCCCGGGGCGTCCCTGTGTCACCCAGCACCCCACAAACCATCCCTGTGTCACCCCAAGGTGTTCCTGTGTCACCCCGGGGCGTCCCTGTGTCACCCCAAGGTGTCCCTGTGTCACCCAGCACCCCACAAACCATCCCTGTGTCACCCCTGGTGTCCCTGTGTCACCTCAGGGTGCTCCTGTGTCACTCCAGCGTGTCCCTGTGTCACCCCAGGGTGTCCCTGTGTCACCTGTGTTGCCCATGTCACCCATCCACTCCCCACAAACCATCCCTGTGTCACCCCAGGGTGCTCCTGTGTCACCCCGGGGTGTCCCTGTGTCACCCAGCACCCCACAAACCATCCCTGTGTCACCCCAGGGTGTCCCTGTGTCACCCCGGGGTGTCCCTGTGTCACCCAGCACCCCACAAACCATCCCTGTGTCACCCCAGGTGTCCCTGTGTCACCTGTGTCACTCACCACCCCACAAACCATCCCTGTGTCACCCCAGGTGTCCCTGTGTCACCTGTGTCACTCACCACCCCACAAACCATCCCTGTGGCCACCCTCCCATGTCCTTGCAATGCCACCGACCCATGTCCCTGTGCTGTCCCCCCGGTGCCACCCACCCATGGCCGCGATGTCCCCTCGGAGCCACCCCTCAGTGCCACCCTCCCATGTCCCCTCTGTCCCCCCGGTGCCACCCACCCATGGCCGCGATGTCCCCCAGCTGCTCCTCGCCCTCCTCGGGGCTCAGCAGGTCCGTCTTGCTCCTCTTGCTGGTGGCCCTCCGGAGAGCTCCCGCAGGGGGGGGGGGGGGGGCACAGGGGGGCGGCCGTCACCCGGGGGGGTCCCGGGGGGGGGGTCCCGGGCCGAGTGGGGGTCACCCCGGGGGGTGGGGGTGGGGAGGGGGCTGCACACTTACCATCGAAGGGGCGCCGGGGCTCGGCCTCGGGCTCGTCCTCGGCCAGGATCACCTCTTCTGAGGGAAAGTGGGGGGCTCAGGGGGGCTTTGGGGAGGCTTTGGAGGGGGCTCTGGGGGCCTCGGGGGGCTCGGAGGGGTTTTGGGGGTGCTTTGGGGGGCTTGGGGGTGCGCAGGGCGGCTTTGGGAGGCTTTGGAGGGGGTTTGTGGGGGGCTCTGGGGGGCCTTGGGGGCTCAGGGGGCTTTGGGGGGGTTCAGGGGGTCTTTGGAGAGGATTTGAAAGGAGTTCAGGGGGGGTTTTGGGGCGAGCAAACTTTTGGGGTGGGCTTATGAGGTAGGGGGGCTTTTTGGGGAGGGGTCTCTTGGGTTTTTTTTGGGGGGGGTCCCAGAGGGTCCCAGAGGGTTTGGAGGGGGCTGGAGAGGATTGGAGGGAACTTGGACCAGTTTGAGAAGGGATTTTGGATGTGTTTGGGGGCGTCCGATGCGATTTCAGGAGGCTTTGGTTCGTGCAAAGTTTTGGGGTGGGGGTTATGAGGTGCGGGGGGGAGGGGTTTTGGGGTGGGGGGGGGGGTCATTAGGGGTTTTTTTTGGGGGGTGGTCCCGACCCTCACCCGCCTTGGAGATCCACTCCATGTATCCGTTGAGCTCCCGCTCGATCTGCTGCTGCCGCCGCAGCTTCAGGAACGCCCGGCGGTTCTCCACCCGCTCCCGCTCTTTGGCAAACTCCCTGCGGACCCCCCCCTCAGCCTCGGCCCGGGGGGGGGCACTCGGGACCCCCCCAGAACCCCCCCAAACCCCCCTAAATCCTCCTGAGCCCCCCAAATTCCCCTGAGACCCCCAAAACCCCCCAAATCCCCCCCAAAGCCCACCAGAGCCTGATGAATCCCCCCCCCCCCCCCAGCTCAGCCTCGGACCCTGGGGGGCCACCTGGGACTCCCCCCCAAATCCCGGGACCCCCCCAAAAACCCGGGACCCCCCCCCGGAGCCGCTCACCCGGACAGGACCCCCAGCACGAGGTTGAGCATAAAAAAGGAGCCGATGATGATGAGGGGGATGAAGTAGAGCCAGTTCCAAGTGTTCCCTGAGGCGTCGTTGCTCTGTGAGTGGGGAGGGTGGGGGGAAACGGGAAATTGAGGGGAGGTCCCAAAAACTGGGGGGGGGGGGGTCCCAAAAATGTCCCATGGCCCCCCCCAGGGGGGTCCCGTGAGCCCGGGGGGGGGGGTCCCGTGGGTTGGGGGGGTTTCCCTGACCTGGGGGGGGGGGTCCCAGGGCACTCCCCCTGAGCTGGGGGTGGGGACGGGGGGGGGGGGACATGGTGGGGAGCGGGTGTGCACCGGGAGGGCACCGGGCGGCACCGGGAGGGCACCGGGAGGGGAAAGGAGGGGAAAGGAGGGCGCCAGACGGCAGCGGGCGGGCACTGGGCAGCACCGGGCAGCACCGAGTGGCACCGGGCAGTACCGGACGGGCACCGGGCGGCACCGGGAGGGCACCGGGAGGGCACCGGGAGGGGAAAGGAGGGCGCCAGACGGCAGCGGGCGGGCACTGGGCAGCACCGGGCAGCACCGAGTGGCACCGGGCAGTACCGGACGGGCACCGGGCGGCACCGGGAGGGCACCGGGCGGCACCGGGAGGGCACCGGGAGGGCACCGGGAGGGGCCGGCGCTCACATAGTAGAGGAGGTCGGTCCACCCTTCCATGGTGATGCACTGGAAGACGGTGAGCACGGCGAAGAGGATGTTGTCGAACTGCGTGATGCCGTAGTTGGGCCCCTCCCAGTACTTCTTGCACTTGGTGCCGTTGGGGCAGATCCGCGCCGGCTCGTCCGTCCCGCACGGGACCTCCACCTTGATCTCGTCTGGGGAGGGGGGGGGGGGGGCGCTGTGGTCTGAACCCCCCCGGTGTCCCCAGAACCCCCCCGGTGTCCCCAGAACCCCCCCCCCGGTGTGACAGAAATAACCGCGGCCAATTAACGGCCAATTAACGGCTTCATCAAGGGACGGCGGCAATTAGGACGTTCCAAATCGAGCGCCCGGGGAGATTTTTGGGAGGGGCTGGGGTGGGAGGAAAGGATCCGGTCCCCCCCCAAGCCCCAACCCCGGGAATCCCGGCCGGCCCCGGGGGGAAACTGAGGCAGGAAGGGGCGGGGGGCGGGGTGGAGGGGGAGATTGGAGGAAATTTCGGGGAAATTGGGGAAGTTTGGGGAAATTCAGCGGAATTTGAGGGGGATTCAGGGGGAGCCGAGGAGGGGTTAGAGGGGATTTGGGGATGCTGGAGAGGGGGGTTGGAGGGGATTTGGGGAGGGTTGGAGGGACTTGGAGAGGCGGTGGGGAGGTTTTGGAGGGGATTTAGGGATGTTTGGGGGGATTTAGGGGGTTTGTGGGGTTTTGAGAGATTTTGGGGGGTTTAGGGAGGTTTGGGGGGATTTAGGGAGGTTTAGGGAGGTTTTAGGGGGATTTAGGGAGGTTTAGGAGGCTTAGGGGGGGTTGGAGGGGGATTTGGGGGGTTTAGGGGGATTTAGGAAGGTTTGTGGGGGGTTTAGGCGGGTTGGAGGGGATCTGGGGAGGTGTAGGGGTGTTTAGGAGGGTTTTGGGGATCTGGGGACACCTGGGGGGATGGAGGGGATTTGGGGTGGTTTAGGGGGGCTGGGGGGGATTTGGGGGGGGTTAGGGGTATCTGGGGGGGTTCTGGGGACACCCGGGGGCGTGGCACCCCACCTGTGACCAGGTCGAAGCAGGTGGTGTGGAATTTGCCCATATAAAACTCTAATCCTATGATGGCGAAGATGAGGATCGCGAAGAAGAGCAGGAGCCCGATCTGCAGCAGCGGGATCATCGCCTTCATGATGGACTTCAGCACGACTTGTAAACCTGCGGCGGCGGCAACTGAGTGGCCACGAGCCCCGGGACCACCCCAAACCACCCCGCCGGGACCCCCAAAACCCCCCAGCACTCACTTGGGATCCCCGAGACCAGCTTGAGGGGCCGGAGCACGCGTACGGCCCGCAGCGTCCGCAGGTCGAACTGGGAGCCCACCGAGGCCAGGATGCTGCGGGGACAGCAGGGTCAGCGGCCCTGGGGACCCCCAGCTGGGCCACTGTGGCCACCGAGAGTGGCCACGGCCACTGACACATCCCAGCATGGCCAGGGACCCCCGAGAGACACCGAGTCCAAGGGCCACCACTGGCCCAGTGGCTGCCAAGAGCCACCACATCCTCCGTGGACCACCGTGAGCCCGTGGCCACCCAGTCACAGCTGTCACAAGCCCCAGTGTCCCTGTCACACGGCCACCAGCCCCTGGCCACCACAAGCCCCCCGATCTCTGTCACACGGCCACCAGCCCCTGGCCCCCACGAGCCCTCCTCCCCCCCCCCCCCGCCGCTCCGCGTCCCCGTTACACGGCCGCGAGCCCGTGGCCACCACGAGCCCCCGTGTCCCAGCCCCCGCGAGCCCCCGTGTCCCCGCCGCAGGGCCACGTGCCGCGGGGCCGGCAGCCGGTGCCGCCGGCGCGGGCGGTCGCCCGGGGCTATTTTTAGCCTTTTCCGGCGATGCTGCCGCTGGTGGCCGATGCCAAGCGCCGGTGCCAGCCCCGGGCCCGCGGCCACCGGCCGGCACCGGCCCCCGGTGTCCCCGAGGGGCTGCAGGGGGTGGCCGGAGAGCCAAAGGGGGGGTCCCAGGTGTACCCCAGGGGTTCGGGTGGACCCCGGTGCTGGGGGGAGGGTCGCCTGTTGCCGTGGCAACCGGGTGGCGATGCTCATCCATCACCCCCCCCATCGCAGTCAGGCCTGGACCCCCCCCCAGTGACCCCCAAAAGCCGCAGTGACCCCAATTTAGCCACCTCTTGCACTGACCCCCTGCCACCCCAATTAATCCATCTCCAATTAATTCACCCCTAATTAATTCACTCCCAATGAGTTCACCCCCAATTAATCCACCCCAAATTGATTCACCCCCAAATTAATTCACCCTTCACCCCCAATTAATCCAACCCTCATTGCAGGGGGGGAGCAATGCCGGGAACAGGGGGTGGGGGGCGCAGAGAGGTGGGGGGGGGCAGGGGCAGAGGATGACACAGGACAGAGCCCCCCCCCGCCTACACCCCCCGAAAATCTCCCAAAAACTTCTGCCTCAGTTTCCCCGCTGAGGAAACACAGGGGTGTCTGTGACCGCGAGGGGGGCCATGACCAGGGGGAATTTGTCACCGGGGTGGGGGGAGTCTCTGTGACCGGGGGGGGGGGGGGCGGTTTCTGGGGTGGTGGTCCCACGGCCGGGGGGGATTTTGGAGCCGGGGGGGGGGGGGGTTTGCCGGGAGCTGCCGCCAGCAGCAGCGCCGCGCGCTGAGTGACACCGCGGGGACGCGTTGTGACAGCGCCACGGGGGACACGGGGACAGCGACGACGAGCACGTGGGACACGCGGGTGGGGCACAGGTGGGACACGCGGGTGGGGCACAGGTGGGACACGCGGGTGGGGCACAGGTGGGCAGGGAAGGGCAGGGAAAGGGGGGGGGGGCGGGTCCCGCACCCGCACACCTGCACGGGGCACCTGTCCCGGAACCGCCGCCAGCCCCGGGTGTCCCGCGGTGTCCCCGCGGTGCCCCTCACCCTGTGAGCACCACCACGAAGTCCATGACGTTCCAGCCGTTGCGCAGGTAGGAGCCTTTGTGGAAGGCGAAGCCCAGCGCGATGATCTTGATCCCCGCCTCGAAGCAGAAGATGCCGATGAAGTACGGCTCCGTGTCGTCCTGCGGCGCGGGGGACACGTGTCGGGGGACAGGTGTCGGGGGGGACGCCAAAACCTCCGCACGCCCCCCCCCATCCCCCCCCGGGGGAAGGGGGTCAGCGCTGTCCCCGGCTCCCTCCAGCCCTCCCCAGGTGGCCCCGGGTGGAGGCGGCGTGGCCCAGATTCCCAGTAAGGAGGAAACTGGGACGCCGGCGGCTCCGGGGGGAACTGGGAATCGTGGCCAGCGCGGGCCAGGTGCGGGCTGGCAACCCCCCCACCCTCCCTGCTGCCCACGCCGGCCAGGGACACGGCAGGGACCCCGCGGTGCGCTGCGGACACTCGGTCGGACCCCCAGGGTGGCCGGGGACCCCCGGCAGAACCCCCAGGGACCCCCAGCAATGCTCATGGCACCTCCGCTGGGTGCCCAGGGGGCCTTGCAGGAGCCCCCAGGGCTGGCAGGGACCCTCCCCGGGAGCCCCCAGCTCACCAGCCGCTCCGACATGGGGGTCTTGTCCTCGTCGGGCAGGTGCTGCTCCAGCGCCAGGACGATGCAGTTCGCGATGATGGTGGCTAAAATCATGTATTCAAAAGGAGTGGGGGGCGAGTCAAGGAAAAAAAACAACGGGGCTGCGGGACCCCCAAACTGCGCTGGCGTGGGGGAAACTGAGGCAGGAGTGCAGCTGCGGGGTGCCCAAAGCGGGGCCGAGGCGCTCGCAGTACTCCGGTGTCGGCGCCCCGCGTGTTCAGCAGCTCGTTAATTAATTCCCTCATCAAAGCGGCAGCCGCGGCCTCGGCTCCGCGGCGCGATCAAAGCGCCCCGGGGACAGCGGGACCCGCCGCGACCGACACGGCCCCGCTGGGCCCGCGGGCACCGGGCACCGGCACTCCCGGGGCTTGCGGGGACGCGTCCGTGTCCCGTCCCGTGTCCCCATGTTCTGCCCCACGGCGCTGTGCCCACACGCCACCCCACCCGGTGGCCGCGGTGGCACCGAAGGGCGCAAAGATGAGGCTTGGACCCACACGGGGCCAGGCGGGGGGAGCTGTGGGCGCCCGGCCTGGCACGGCACGGGTATCCCACACGGATGTCCGGCCTCCGCTGCTCTCCAACATGGCCCTCTGGCACCGGACAGCTGCCCATGGCCGTGGCCACCCAGCCATTCCAGCCTGGCACCACGGGGCCACCCGGAATGGCCACCCCGCCCCACCGTCCTGGGCGTCCAGCACAGCGCTGGCACCTGGCACGGGCACCGGGCACCACCCTGGCACGGGGACCTGGAGCTGCTGCCCGGCACAGCTCCCTGGCACGGCACGGTTCTCCGGCACCGCTTCCCGGTACAATATGTCTCCCGGAGCTGCTATCTGGGCCAGCGCGCCTCCCTGGCACGGCACGGCTCCTGGTGCCGGTATCCAGCCCGGTGCAGCTCCCTGGCACAGCCCGGGGATCCAGCACAGCTCCCGGTACCGGGATCTGGCCAGGCACAGCTCCAGCACAGCTTCCGCTACCGGGATCCGACCCGGCACAGCTCCCCGGCACAGCTGGGGATCCAGCACGGTTCCCTGGCATGGCACAGCTCCCAGAGCCGGGATCCGGCCCGGCTCCTGGCGCGGCCCGGCCATCCGGTGCCGGATTCCGGCCCGGCACGGCTCCTGGCACGGCCCGGCCCAGTAATCCGGGGCAGCGGAGCGCGGCGATGCAGCACGGCTCAGCACGGCTCAGCACGGCACAACCTCCCGGCCATGGGGCTCTGCGCCCCCAAACCGGGCTCGGAGGGGGTTCCCCCACCCCTCCGCGCCGTGACCCCCACCCCGGGATCCCCCCCCCCCGGACGGATTTTTGGGGCGCCGCGGGACCAACCCCCGGCTGCCGCCGCCGCCCCCTCGCCCCGGGACCGGCGTGGGAGGCTCTGCGTGCCGCAGGATGGGACCCGCAGGGTGGGGGGCGGGGGGCGATGCATTACCCCCTCCCCAGCACCCCGGAACACCCCGACAGCCCCAGACCCCTGCCCGGACCCGCCGCGACCCCCCCCCTCCCCGCCCCGGGACGCGGGGACCGGCGTTCCCGTCACCGCCCGGCCCCGCTGCGGCACCGGCCGCGACCCCCGCCCCGCACCCCCGGGACCCCCCCACTCCTCCCGCCGTCTGGGGGGCACCGAGGGGATGCCCGCGCCCCCAAAGTCCCCCCAAAAAGCTCGTGGTGGAGGCAGAGACCCTCAAAACCGCGTGGGGACCCCCCCAAAACCGCGTCGGGCCCCCCCAAACCGCCGGGAGAGAGGGCAGGGGCTGTTTTTGGGGTGACAGCGGGTGCTTTGGGATGGTTTTGGGGGTCCTTTTGGGCTGATGGGCGCCTTTTGGTTTGCTGCTGCCGGCCGAGTGTTTTAGGGGGCTGAAAAAGGAGGAAGGGGCTCGGAGGAACCCCAAGGGCAGCAGGGGGAGGCTTTACCTCCCCAAAATAGCCCCAAATAGCCCAAAATAGCCCCAAAGCAGCCCAGAATAGCCCCAAACACCCCAACGGGGGGGGGGGGGGGGGATGGATCTGGAGACACCCCAATCTGTGGGGACCCCAGGGAGATGGAAATGGGGGGACAGGAGAGATGTGGGGTGAGGGAAAGGGGGGGTGCCCGCTCACACATCGTCCCCAAAAATAGGGCACCGGGAGGTGCTGCTGCAATGGGGTCCCCATTTCCCACCCCCCGGATGAGCTGGACCCTCCCAGTTTGGGGACAGGGGTGGGACTGGGGGGGCAGCAGGGGCACGGGGAGAGAAATGGGGTCCCCCATGCAGGGCAGGGAATGGGGACCCCAAAAAGGGGGTCGGGGACCCCAGTGCAGGACACGGTGACCCAGTACAGCGACGGTGACCCCAATACGGGCAGGGGAGGTGACGCACGACCGGAATGGGGACCCCAGCTCAGGGCAGGAAAACGGGGTCCTCGATGGAGGTCAGGGCATGGGGGACCCTCATGCGGGTCAGGGGAAGCCCAAAGCGGGTCAGGGGATGGAGCCATGGTGTTGGGACCCCAAAACGGGGCCGGGGGTCCCAATACGGGGCTGAAGAGCTCATGCAGGACAGGGTGACCCCAAAGTGGGGTTGGGGTCACAATATGGGGCTGCAGAGCTCATGCAGGACAGGGTGACCCCAAAACGGGGCTGGGGGCCCCAATATGGGGCTGCAGAGCTCATGCAGGACAGGGTGACCCCAAAACGGGGCTGGGGGTCCCAATACGGGGCTGAAGTGCTCATGCAGGACAGGGTGACCCCAAAATGGGGCTGGGGACCCCAGTGCAGGACAGGGTGACCCCAGTGAGGGCCGGAGGTCAGGGCTGTGGGCTGGGCTCGGGGTCCTTGTGCCAGTCCCACCTTCCCATCATGGGGGGGCGGGGGGTGCCAGAGCCGGGTCCCCTCATCCCGGGGTGGGGGGGGTGGGGGTAGGGTTGTCCGGTGCAGGATCGCGGGCCTCCCCCCCCCCCCCCCCCCCCGCCCCCCGAGAAAGGATATGGCCATTCGGTGATCTTTTTGGCGTATTTCCTCACCACGTTGTCCTCGCTGAAGAGGAAGAGCGAGCGGTTGACGGTGAGGCAGTTCTGCCGCACCGGGATGGGGTTGTACAGGGCCATGGTGCGGGCGCGCTGGGCCATGGACTGCTTGTAGAGCCGCTGCGCCCCGGGGGGGCCCTGCCGCGGGCCCCCCCCCGCCGCTCCCCGGCCCCCCGCCGCCGCCCCGGGGCCGCTCCCGCCGCCGCCGGGCCCGTAGCGGGCCGCCACCTCCTCTCCGAAACGAGCCATCCCGCCGGGCCGGGGGGGGTCACGCTGCTGAGGCCGGCACCGTCGAGGAGCTCATCACATCCCATGGGCCCCCCCCAACCACAAAAATAAAAAAAAAGCTCGGCGCGGGGGGGGGGCGTTCTCGGGGTCCGGTCCCGGCCACCGGGCGCTCAGCGCTCAGGAAGCGGCGGGCGGCGGGGCCGGCATCCCGAGCATCCTCCGGTGCGGCGCGGCCCCCCCCGCCAGCCGGTGCGGCGGGGGGGGGGGGGGGGGGGTTGCGGGGGGACACCCCCGGCAGAGGCGGGGGGTCCGCGGGATGCGGGGGTCTCTCCGCTGCGGTGCCCCCGGAGCGAGGCGGGGGGGGGGGGGGGGGGGAGGGGTCTCTCCGCTGCGGTGAGGATGGATGGGGGGGGCTCCTCTCTTGCGGTGCCCCCCCCCCGCAATCCGGTGCGGAAGGGGGGGGGGGGGAAGGGGGGGCCTCCCCCCCCCCCGGTGTAAAGGGGGGTCTCCGACGCTGCGGCTCCCGGCGCGGGGGGGGGGGTCCCGGTGCCTCGGAGGGAATTGCGGGGGTCCTGGCGCTGCAGCTCGCGGTGTCCCGGTTCCGGCGGGGGGGGGGGGGGGGCGGGGGTCCCGAGCCCCTCGCTGCGGCTCCTGGTGCCCCGGTGTTGCGGGGGGGGTCTCTCCTCTGCGGCTGCCCGGAGCGGGGTCCCGGCGCTGCGGTTCCCGTTGTCCCCCCCCCGGGAGGGGGTTGCGGTAATTTGGGGCGGGGGGGGGGGGGGGAGAGGAGAGGAAGAGGAGCGGAAAAACCCGGGGGTCTGTCAGCGCATCCCGGCGCCCCCGGCCCGGAGCATCCGTGAGAGGTTGGGGAGGGGGAGAAAAAGGTAAAAAAAATCCCCCCCCCCTCCTCAAAAATGCCCCAAATCGGCGACAAAAATCCAAAGGGTACGGAAAAAAAAAAAAAAATTAAAAATTAAAAAAAAAAAAAAAAAAAAAAGAAAAAAAAAAAAAAAAAAAAGGCGGAGGCGGCGGCGGCGGCGGCGGGGGGGTGGTGCCCCCCCCGGGGGCGGCGGGGCCGGGCGGGGGTCGCCGTCAGCCCCCGGCAGCAGCGGGGTGGCGGGGCCCATCGGGCCGGGCTGCGGCAGAGCTCGCGCTGCTGCTCCTCCTCCTCCTCCTCCTCCTCCCCCTCTCCCTCTCCTTTCCCCCCCCCCCCACCAATACCCAGGACCTTCCTCCTCCTCCTCCTCCTCCTCCCTCCTCCTCCTCCTCCTCCTCCTCCTCCTGTTTCCTCCTCCTCCTGCCCCCCCCCCCGGAGTGCTCGGGACCTTCCTCTTCTCCCTCCTCTTCCTCCTCCTGAGCCCCCCCCCCACCAATGCCAGGGACGTCTCCCTCCTCCTCCTCCTCCCCCCCCCCACCTCCTTTAACTACCCCTTAATTACTTAACGCGCTTTAATTACCCCCACCGCTGCCTCAGTTTCCCCACGCGGTCACCCCGCTGCCACCCCCCCCCCCCCCCCCCCAGCTCACTGGGGGACAGTGGCCCTGTCCCCCCCCTCCCCTCCCCCAGCCTTACTTTGTCCCCCCCGTGACCCCCCAAAAAAAGCCGAACTGGGTCAGCGGGTGCCCCCCAGCCCCCGCTGACGTCACGGCCCTTTGTCCCCAGCGTGGCTTTTGTCCCCGCAGCCGCCGCACGTGGCCCGGCCGGTGCCACCCCCCCCGGGGCACCGGGACCCCGGGACACCCGGCCGGGGGGGGGGCTGCGGGGGCCGGGGGGGGGCACGGGGCTCCGCCGGACTCCCCTCGGGACAGGGGGGGCGCTGGGGACCCCAAAGAGGGGCTGTGCCCAAAGGGGGGGCTGGTGTCACCTGGGAATGGTGGGGACAGCGAATGGCACCGCACGTGGGCACGGCCACACACCTGGGCACACCTGGGCACACCTGGGCACACCCGGGCACGGCCACACACCTGGGCACACCTGGGCACACGGGCACACCTGGGCACGGCCACACACCTGGGCACGGTCACACACCTGGGCACACCTGGGCACACCTGGGCACACCCGGGCACGGCCACACACCTGGGCACACCTGGGCACACCTGGGCACACCTGGGCACAGCCACACACTTGGGCACGGCCACACACCTGGGCACACCTGGGCACACCTGGGCACGGCCACACACCTGGGCACAACCGCACACCTGGGCACACCTGGGCACACCTGGGCACGGCCACACACCTGGGCACGGTCACACACCTGGGCACGGCCACACACCTGGGCACACCTGGGCACACCTGGGCACGGCCACACACCTGGACACACCTGGGCACACCTGGGCACACCTGGGCATGGCCACACACCTGGGCACACCTGGGCACGGCCACACACCTGGGCACAACCGCACACCTGGGCACACCTGGGCACACCTGGGCACAGCCACACACCTGGGCACGGCCACACACCTGGGCACAACCGCACACCTGGGCACACCTGGGCACACCTGGGCACGGTCACACGCCTGGGCACACCTGGGCACAAGTGCACACCTGGGCACAACCACACACCTGGGCACACCTGGGCACACCTGGGCACACCTGGGCACAACCGCACACCTGAGCACACCTGGGCACACCTGGGCACACCTGGGCACGGCCCCCCACCCGTGTGCCCCCGGCTGTCACAGGTGTCCCCACGCGCCTCCAGGTCCCCAAATTCTGGGCTCAGCCCTTTCTCCCAGCCGTGTGTCCTCATGGGGGTGGCAGTGTCCCCACCCCTGTCCCCATCACCCCGCCCGTGTCCCCACCCCTGCCACACGCCTGCCGCCATCCCCGCCGCCCCGGCGGGTGCCACCGCGGTGGCCACCACCTGGTGGCCTGTGATCAGCCCCTGCAGGTGGCCACCGCCTCGCCCCAGGGACGCACTAATGAAGCCACCGCGCTGCCACCGCCGTGTCCCCAGTGCCACCGCCGTGTCCCCACGGCCACGTCTGGCTGCCAGCCTGCAGGACACCTGGCCCGGACACGGGGACACGGTGGGGACACGGAGGGGACACGGTGGGGACATGGAGGGGACACGGAGGGGACGTGGAGGAGACACGGTGGGGACATGGAGGGGACACGGAGGGGACACGGTGGGGACACAGAGGGGACGTGGAGGGGACACGGAGGGGACACAGAGGGGACATGGAGGGGACACGGTGGGGACACGGTGGGGACACGGTGGGGACACGGAGGGGACACAGAGGGGACACGGAGGGGACATGGAGGGGACACAGAGGGGACATGGAGGGGACATGGAGGGGACACGGTGGGGACACAGAGGGGACACAGAGGGGACATGGAGGGGACACGGAGGGGACACAGAGGGGACATGGAGGGGACACGGAGGGGACACGGAGGGGACACGGTGGGGACATGGAGGGGACGTGGAGGGGACGTGGAGGGGACGTGGAGGGGACACAGAGGGGACATGGAGGGGACATGGAGGGGACACGGAGGGGACATGGAGGGGACACAGAGGGGACATGGAGGGGACATGGAGGGGACGTGGAGGGGACACGGAGGGGACACAGAGGGGACATGGAGGGGACATGGAGGGGACGTGGAGGGGACATGGAGGGGACACGGAGGGGACATGGAGGGGACATGGAGGGGACACGGAGGGGACATGGAGGGGACACAGAGGGGACATGGAGGGGACATGGAGGGGACACAGAGGGGACACAGAGGGGACACGGAGGGGACACAGAGGGGACACAGGGGTCTGCCAGTCTTTGGGGACACGGGATGATGGGCACAGGGATGGGGACACTGCCACCCCCATGGGGACACAGGATGATGACGTGGAGTCGGGGGGGGGGGGGTGTGCGGGGTAGGGGATCAGTCGGTTGCTATGGAATCCCGTTGCTATGGAATCCCGTTGCTATGGAATCCCGTTGCTATGGACCCCGTTGCCATGAGTCCCCCGTCGGTTCGAGGCCCGTTGCTATGGAGATGGACGCTCTGAACGCCGTTGCTATGGAGCCCACCGCTATGGGACACCCCGTTGCTATGCACCCCGTTGCTATGGACCCCGTTGCCATGGAGCCCTCGCCGCAATGTGCCTCGTTGCTATGGAAACACGTCGCTACGGACCCCCCCGTTGCTATGGAGCTCCCGCTGCTATGGGCTACCGTAAGTCACCGCGCTGCGGCGCCGCCAGAGGTCGCGAACGCCGCCGGAGGGGCGGGGCCTCCGGGAAGGGCTCCGCCCCCTTGCCGTGGCTGGGCCAATCAGCTCGCGGTGACGGAGAGGAAGGGGCGGAGCCTGAGGAGCGCAGCCGGAAGAGGTCGGTGGGGACCGGGGAGTGCGCGCGGGGGTGATCCCGGTAACAGCCCGGTAACAGCCCGGTAACAGCCCGGTAACGGCTCGGTAACAGCCCGGTAACGGCTCGGTAACAGCCCGGTAACGGCTCGGTAATAACTCGGTACGGCCCGGTAACTGCCCGGTAATAACTCGGTACAGCCCGGTAACTGCCCGGTACAGCCCGGTAACGGCACAGCCCGGTAATAGCCCGGTAACAGCTCGGTACAGCCCGGTACGGCCCGGTAATAGCTCGGTAACAGCTCGGTCCAGCCCGGTACGGCCCGGAGGCTCCGAACTGCGCGGGGACCGCTCCCGGTACGGAGCAGTGACCGGTAACGCCTCCCAGCTGGGCCCGGGCGCTCCCCGGTGACCTCCGGAGACCCTCGGCCATGGTGAGTGGGGGCGGGGCCACCGGGGGTCACAGCGGGGTCACACTGAGGTCACACTGTGGGGTCACATTGGGGTCACACTGCAGGGTCACAGTGGGGTCACATTGGGGTCACACAGTGGGGTCACAGTGGGGTCACAGGGGGGTCACACTGAAGTCACACAGTGGGGTCACATTGGGGTCACAGGGGGGTCACACTGAGGTCACACTGTGGGGTCACAGTGGGGTCACAGGGGGGTCACACTGTGGGGTCACAGTGGGGTCACAGGGGGTCACACTGTGGGGTCACAGGGGGGTCACACTGAGGTCACACTGTGGGGTCACAGTGGGGTCACAGGGGGGTCACACTGTGGGGTCACAGTGGGGTCACAGGGGGGTCACACTGTGGGGGTCACTGCGGGGTCACCCCGAGGTCACCCCCCGATCTCCCCCCCAGGGCGAGCGCAAGGGCACCAACAAGTACTACCCCCCCGACTTCGACCCCGCCAAGGTGGGCTGGGGGCTTGGGGGGGGGGTTGGGGGGGCTTGGGGAGGGGTATGGGGGGGGTTGGGGAAGGGTTTTGGGGGGTTGGGGAGGAGTTCAGGGGGGTTGGGGAGGGCTTTGAGGGGCTTGGGGAAGGGTTTTGGGGGGACTTGGGGGGGCTTGGGGAGGGTTTGGGGAGGGTTTTGGGGCATTTGGGGGAGTTTGGGAGGGGTCTGGAGGGGTTTGGGGAGGGGTCTGGAGAGGGGTTTGGGGGGGCCTGGGGAGGGGTTTGGGGAGGGTTTTGGGGGGGTTTGGGGGAGTTTGGGAGGGGTCTGGAGGGGTTTGGGGGGGCCTGGGGAGGGGTTTGGGGAGGGTTTTGGGGGGGTTTGGGGGAGTTTGGGAGGGGTCTGGAGGGGTTTGGGGGGGCCTGGGGAGGGGTTTGGGGAGGGTTTTGGGGGGGTTTGGGGGAGTTTGGGAGGGGTCTGGAGGGGTTTGGGGGGGCCTGGGGAGGGGTTTGGGGAGGGTTTTGGGGGGGTTTGGGGGAGTTTGGGAGGGGTCTGGAGGGGTTTGGGGGGGGCCTGGGGAGGGGTTTGGGGAGGTTTTGGGGGCGTTTGGGGGAGTTTGGGAGGGGTCTGGAGGGGTTTGGGGGGGCCTGGGGAGGGGTTTAGGGGAGTTTTGGTGGGTTTCAGGGCGTTTTGGGTGTTTTTGAGGGGTTTTGGGGGGGCTGAAAAATGGACTTTTGGGATTGCTGGGGGCCGTGTGTGTGTGTGTGTATCTTTGGGGTGCCAGGAGGGGGTGTGTGTGTATTCTGGGGGGGGGTCCGTCCCCCCCAAAATGAGCCCCTTTCCCCCTCCCCCCCCCCCCCAGCATGGCTCCCTCAACAAGTACCACCGCAGCCACCCCCTGCGCGAGCGCGCCCGCAAGCTCTCCCAGGGCATCCTGGTCATCAGGTGAGGCTCTGGGGACGCCCCCAAAGTGTCCCTTTGTCCCCCCCAAACGCCCCCTGAGCCCCCAAACCCCCCCTGACCCCCCCTCAAACCCCCCCACCCCAGGTTCGAGATGCCCTTCAACATCTGGTGCGACGGCTGCCAGAACCACATCGGGATGGGTGAGTCCCACCCCCCCCAAACCCTTCTGGGGACCTCTGCGGGGGTCCCGGAGGGGATTTCGGGACCCAGTCTGGGGATTTTTGTTCCCATTGATGTCTCAGGGGATCCGGGGTTGGTTTTGGGGTGGTTTTGGGGTTTTTGGACTCCAGTTTGGGGATTTTCCATCCTATTGATTTGGCAATGGATTTGGGGTTGGTTTTGGGACAGTTTTGGGTTCCTGTTTTGGGATTTTTTCCGTCCCATCAATCTCTCAGCGGGTTTGGGTTGGTTTTGGGGTTTCTTGGGATCCCCGTGGGGTGGGGGGGGTCCCCAAATCTGTTGGGGGGGGGGTGGTTTCACCCCCCCATCCCCCCCACAGGCGTCAGGTACAACGCTGAGAAGAAGAAGGTGGGGACCTACTACACCACCCCCGTGTACAGGTGAGTCCCGGCGCCTCCCTCACCTGCGGGGACACCTGGGGACACCCAGGGACCCCCCCTGAGCCGCGTGGGGCCCCCCCAGGTTCAGGATGAAGTGTCACCTGTGCGTCAACTACATCGAGCTGCAGACGGACCCCGGGAACTGCGACTACGTCATCGTCAGCGGCGCCCGGCGCAAGGAGGAGCGCTGGGAGCCCGGCGACAGCGGCCAGGTGCTGCCCACCTGTGAGTCCCAGTATGGCCCAGTATGGCCCAGTGATCCCCACCAGTGCCAGGGTCACGGTCCCAGTAGCTCCCAGTCCCTCCCAGTGCCCCCAGACCCCCCCAGTGCCCCCCAGTCCCCCCAGTACCCAGTGTCTCTCCCAGTGCCCCCAGTGTCCCCAGTGCCCCCAGTCTCTCCCAGTGTCCCCCAGTACCCAGTGTCTCTCCCAGTGTCCCCAGTCCCCCAGTGCCCCCAGTCCCCCCAGTGCCCCCAGTGCCTCCAGTGCCCCCAGTCCCCCCAGTACCCAGTGTCTCTCCCAGTGCCCCCAGTCCCCCCAGTCCCCCCAGTGCGGCTGTCCCCAGTGCCCCCAGTGCCTCCAGTGCCCCCAGTCCCCCCAGTACCCCCAGTCCCCCCAGTGCCCCCAGTCCCCCCAGTGCCCCCCAGTACCCAGTGTCTCTCCCAGTGCCCCCAGTTCCCCCAGTCCCCCCAGTTCCCCCAGTGCCCCCAGTCCCCCCAGTGCCCCCAGTGTCCCCAGTCCCCCCAGTGCCCCCAGTCCCCCCAGTGCCCCCAGTGCCCCCAGTGCCCCCAGTGCCCCCCAGTACCCAGTGTCTCTCCCAGTCCCCCCAGTCCCCCCAGTGCGGCTGTCCCCAGTCCCCCCAGTGCCCCCAGTGCCCCCAGTGCCCCCCAGTACCCAGTGTCTCTCCCAGTCCCCCCAGTCCCCCCAGTGCGGCTGTCCCCAGTCCCCCCAGTGCCCCCAGTGCCCCCCAGTACCCAATGCCCCCAGTGTCCCCAGTGTCCCCAGTCCCCCCAGTGCCCCCAGTGCCCCCAGTCCCCCCAGTGCCCCCCAGTACCCAGTGTCTCTCCCAGTCCCCCCAGTCCCCCCAGTGCGGCTGTCCCCAGTCCCCCCAGTGCCCCCAGTGCCCCCCAGTACCCAGTGCCCCCAGTGTCCCCAGTGTCCCCAGTCCCCCCAGTCCCCCCAGTGTCCCCAGTCCCCCCAGTCCCCCCAGTGTCCCCAGTCCCCCCAGTGCCCCCAGTGCCCCCAGTCCCCCCAGTGCCCCCCAGTACCCAGTGTCTCTCCCAGTGCCCCCAGTGCCCCCAGTGCCCCCAGTGCCCCCAGTCTGGCCGTCCCGCAGCCCCGGAGCAGCGGGAGCGCCTGGCCATGGACGCCATGTTCCGCCTGGAGCACGGCGTGTCGGACCGGGGGGTGCTGGAGCGCGCCACCCCCGCCCTGGCGCGCCTGCAGCAGGCCCAGCACGCCTGGAAGGACGACTTCGGCCTCAACAGCCGCCTGCGCCGGCGCTTCCGGGTCAGTGGCGGGCTCGGGGGACCCCGAAGTCCCCTGAAACACCCCCGAAATGCCCTAAAAACCCTCCCTGAAATCCTCCCTAAATCGCCTGGAACACCCCTGAAATCCTCTAAAAACCCCTCCCCAAAATCCCCCTCGAGATTGCCTAAAACACCCCCTAAAAACCTCCCCGAAATCCCCTAAAAACCCTCCCTGAAATCCTCCCTAAATCGCCTGGAACACCCCTGAAATCCTCTAAAAACCCCTCCCCAAAATCCCCCTCGAGATTGCCTAAAACACCCCCTAAAAACCTCCCCGAAATCCCCTAAAAACCCTCCCTGAAATCCTCCCTAAATCGCCTGAAACACCCCTGAAATCCTCTAAAAACCCCTCCCCAAAATCCCCCCTAAATCCCCCCAAAATCCCCTAAACCCCCCCGAAATCCCCTAAAAACCCTCCGGTAAATCCCCTAAAAACGCTCCCCTCAATCCCCCTTGGGCACTCCAGAACACCCCAAAAAAAACCCCAAAAAAAACCCGAGCAAGCGCTTCCTGCCCTCCCAGGAACCTCGGGGTCCCCCCGGGGGTCCCCACCCCTCGCCCCCAGCCCCGCTTCCCCCCCCCAGGAGGAGAAGAAGACGCTGAAGGAGGAGGAAGAGGAGGCGGCGGCGCTGCGGGCGAAGGCCGGGCTCAGCATCCCTCTGCTCCGCGAGGAAGAGGAGGATCGGCGCCTCGCCGCCCTGCTCACCCTCCGCGCCCCCGATTGTGCGTGGGGAGGGGTCCCGGGGTGGGGTTTTGGGGGTCCCGGAGCCCCCCCCTGACCGCTCCCGGTTCTGTCCCCCCCCCCAGCCTACGAGGAGAAGCAGCGGCTGAAGCGCTCCGAGATCTCCCAGCGCTCCTGGTTCAGTCCCCGGGCGGCCGGGGGGCCGCTCCAGAAATTGGGGCTGGGGTCGCCACGGGCGCCGAGGGCACCCCCGGGACCCCCCGCGACCCCCGCCGGGCTCGGCATCGTGCGGAGGAAGGCGGCGGAGGAGGGGGCGCAGCCGGCGTCACGGGAGACCCCCGAAATTGGAGCGGACCCGCCCGGTGCCGCCCCCCGGGACCCCGCCGGTGCCGCCCCCCAGGCTGGGGGGGCTCCCCGGGACCCCCCCGGTGCCGCCCCCCCCGCCCCATCCCTCGTCGCCGACTATTCCGACTCCGGTTCCGAGAGCCCCTGAGCGGGGTTTAGGGGGGCCGGGACCCCCCAAAACCGGGGGGGGGGGGGGCTGATCTGGGGGGGGGGGGGGTCCTGAACCCCCTGCCCCCCCCCCCCCCCCCCTCCCCGAGACACCCCCCCCTGTAATTTGCGCCCCCAAAATTAAAAAGTGCCGGTGGATTTCCCGCGGTTTCGCTTTGCCCCTCCCCGCGGGGGGCGGTGCCCCGGAAGGGGCGGGGCTCTGTCGCGCGGCTCTGTCGCGCTGTCGCGATGGCGCTCGAGTCGCTGCGGTACCGCCGCGGCTCCCTGGAGGTTCTGAACCAGCGGCTGCTGCCGGGGCAGCTCCGCTACGAGCGGGTGGGGGACGTGCAGCGGGCCTGGGCGGCCATCCGCGACATGGAGGTGAGGGGAGACCCCCCCCAAATACCCCCGACACCCCCAGAGCCCCCCACCCCGGTCCTGACCCCCCCCCCAAATACCCCCGAGCCCATCTGAGCCCCCCACCCCGGTCCTGACCCCCCCCAAATACCCCCGACACCCCCTGAGCCCCCCACCCCGGTCCTGACCCCCCTCAAATACCCCCGACACCCCCTGAGCCCCCCACCCCGGTCCTGACCCCCCCCCAAATACCCCCGAGCCCATCTGAGCCCCCCACCCCGGTCCTGACCCCCCCCAAATACCCCTGACACCCCCTGAGCCCCCCACCCCGGTCCTGACCCCCCCCCCCCCCCCAATTACACCCGACACCCCCAGAGCCCCCCCTCCGGCCCTGAGCTCCCCAAATACCCTCAACCCCCCCGCGTGACCCTCCCAAATACCCCCGAGCCCCCCTGAGCCCCCCCAGATCTTCTCGTGGGGGTCCCACGGTTGTTCTGTGCCCTCCCCCAGGTTTTGAGGACCCTCAAATCCTCTCGGGGGGGGGGGGGGGGGGGGGAACAGAACAACCCCTGAGACCCCCCAGGAGAGGATTGGGGGGACCCCAAAACCCGGGGTCCCCCGGGTCTTAGGGGGTGTTCTGTGCCCCCTCCCAGATTCAGGGGGTCCCCAAATCCTCTCTTGGCGGTCTCAGGGATTGTTCTGTGCCCCCCCCCCAGGTTTTGGGGACCCCCAAATCCCCTTGTGTGGGGGGGGGGGGGTCTCAGTGTTGTTCTGCCCCCAGGTGCGGGGGGCTCCGGCCATCGCCCTGCTGGGCTGCCTCAGCCTGGCCGTGGAGCTGGCGGGGGGCGCGGGACCCACGGAGGATTTGGGGGCGCTGGAGGAGTTCGTGGGGCAGAAGTTGGGGTTCCTGCTCAGCGCCCGCCCCACGGCCGCCAACCTG
The DNA here is from genome assembly GCF_026979565.1 of Vidua chalybeata. Lineage (NCBI taxonomy): Eukaryota > Metazoa > Chordata > Aves > Passeriformes > Viduidae > Vidua > Vidua chalybeata. The sequence goes on from NW_026530292.1 coordinate 61,772, forward strand.
GGCCGCGAGGCCGAGCGGCTCCGGGGCTGGGTCCGCCGGAGGGTGGAGACCCCCGGGGTCACCCCAAAACTGCTGCGGGAGAGGTGACGGCACTGGGGGGGGGGGGGGGGGAGATCTGGGGGGGCTCCGGGAATCGTGGGGGGGGGGGGGGGGGGATGCTGTGAGGGGTCTCGGGTGGGTTTGGGGTCGTGGGATGGGTTTGGGGTGGGTTTGGGGTCCTGGGGTGAGTTTGGGGTGGGTTTGGGGTCCTGGGGTGAGTTTGGGGTCAGGATTTTGGGGTGCCACCCCCATCTCCCCCTGCCCAGCATCATCGAGTACATCGAGGGGCTGCTGGATAAGGACCGCAGGGACAACCGGAGCATCGGGGCGCACGGGGCCGACGCCATCCTGGGGGGGCTCCCGGGGGGGGGCCCCGTCACCCTCCTGACCCACTGCAACACCGGGGCCCTGGCCACGGCGGGCTACGGCACCGCGCTGGGTACGGGGCACCGGGGGGAACTGGGGGGGGCTCTGGGGGAACTGGGGGTCACCGGGGGGGGCACCGGGGGGAACTGAGGGGGGCTCTGGGGGAACTGGGGGTCACCGGGGGGGGCACCGGGGGGGAACTGAGGGGGGCTCTGGGGGAGCACCGGGAGATTCTGGGGACTGGGGGGCACTGGGGGACACTGGAGGAGCACCGGGGGGGTACCAAGGGGCGCCGGGGGGGCTCCCTGCCCGTGTTTTTCCCCCTCGGGGCCTCGCTGTGGCAGCGTCCCTGAGGTGTCCCCGCCGTGTCCCTGCTGTGTCCCCAGGCGTGGTGCGGGCCCTGCACCAGCGCGGGGCCCTGTCCCGGGTGTTCTGCACCGAGACCCGGCCCTACAACCAGGGCTCACGGCTGTCGGCGCTGGAGCTGCGCCACGACGGGGTCCCCGTCACCGTCATCGCCGACAGCGCCGCCGCCGCCGCCATGAGGCTGCGCGGGGTGCACGGTCAGGGGGACGCCGGGACACGGGGACAGTGCGGGGGGACAAGGAAGAGGGACACGGGGTGGGCACAGGGAAAGGGGACACGGGATGGGGACGGGTGACACGGGCCAGGGCTGCGACAGGGGGCAGGTGACACCGGGCAGCGCTGACCCTCCTCTGTCCCCAGCCGTGGTGGTGGGTGCCGACCGCGTGGCGGCCAACGGCGACGTGGCCAACAAGATCGGCACGTTCCAGCTGGCGGTGGCCGCGAGGCACTTGGGCATCCCCTTCTACGTGGCCGCCCCAAGCGGCACCTGCGACCCCACGCTGGCCTCGGGCGACCTGATCCCCATCGAGGAGCGGCCGGGCACGGAGCTCACCCAGCTCGGGGGCGTCCTCCTGGCTGACCCCGGTGGGTGCCACGCGCGGGAGGGGGCTGCGGGTGCGCCAGAGCCCGGGGCGGGGCCCGCAGCAGCTCGGTGTGTCGGGGTCGGGGCTCCCTTTTGGCTCAGAGGGGCTGGGGTCGCTGCCAGAGCCCCCCTGACCCCATGTACCCCCTCCTCCTCCTCCTCCTCCTCCTCCTCCTCGTCCTGCTGCAGAGGCCGACGTGTGGAACCCGGCCTTTGACGTCACGCCGCACGAGCTCATCACGGGGGGCATCATCACGGAATGGGGGGTCTTCGCCCCCCCCGAGGCCTGCCGGGCGGTGGCGGAGCGGGGCCAGCAGTGACGGCTTCCGCCTCGGTGCGTCCCGGCGTGCCCCGCGCCGCGCCGTATCCCGGCAGCCTTTGCGGCAGCAGCGCCTCGGTGTATCCCGGCAGCCTTTGCGGCAGCAACGCCTCGGTGTATCCCGGCAGCCTTTGCGGCAATAAAGCCCCGGTATATCCCGGCAGTCTTTGCGGCAGTAGCGCCTCCATATAGCCCGAAATTCTTTGCGGCAATAACGCCCCGGTATATCCCGGCAGCCTTTGCGGCAGTAACGCCTCGGTATATCCCGAAATTCTTTGCGGCTATAACGCCTCGGTATATCCCGGCAGCCTTTGCGGCAGTAACGCCTCGGTATATCCCGAAATTCTTTGCGGCAGCAACGCCTCGGTGTATCCCGGCAGCCTTTGCGGCAATAATGCCTCGGTATATCCCGGCAGCCTTTGCGGCAGTACCGCCCCGGTGTATCCCGGCGTGCCCCGCGCGCCGCCACACGGCGGCCATGGCGCAGGGCCCGCTCAAGGCGGCGGCCAAGCGCCCCAAGGCGGCGGCGGCGGCGGCGGCGTCCCGGGGCATTCGCGGCCCGCGGAAGGGAGGTGCGGTGGCTCCCAGCGCCGGGGGAACGGGGCACAGGCGGCTCCGGGGTTCTCCTCGCGGATTCCACAGTTGGGGGGCGAGAGGGGGCCTCACGATTTGGGGGTGAAGGGAGGCCCCGGTTCGGCGGGGGGGTCCCGTGGAAGTCCCGGGGGGGTCCCCGGTGGCCTCCCGGGGAGCTGGGGGCTGCCGGCGCGGGGTCTCAGCCCTGCCTCGCTCTCTCCAGGCCGCGCCATCGCCCCCAAGAAGCCGCGCGTGATCCAACAGCAGAGGCTGAAGAAGGTGAGGAGGGGAGGGGGGAGAAGCCTGCAGGGGTCCGGGGCGGGGGGGGGGTCTCACCTGTGCCCCCCCGACCCCTCCTCGTGCTCTGGGCAGCGGCTGGAGGTCGGGATCCGGATGCGGATCGAGCAGGAGACCGTGCAGCGCGCGCAGGGCGGGCTCCCCAAAAAGCTGGGCCTGCTCACAGCGCCCACCCCCGCCAAGGACAAAGCCAAGAAGGGCCGCGGCTGAGCCCCCCACTCCCGGCGGGGAAGGACCCCTGAGCCCCCCCCTCCGCGAGCTCCGTAAGGCGCGGGGGCGCTCCGGGCCGTTCTCACACTGTTCTTTAATAAAAGGGATTTGTGTCTCGCCCACACCCACAGGCCCGGTGTCTGGCTTTTGGGGGTCGCAGAGGGCTTGGGGGGCTCCTGGAGGGGACAGACGGGGAGGGGGGTGAGCATCGGGGAAGCCCCGAGATTTGGGGAGGGGTCCCTGAGGGTATCGCGGTACCCCCGGGAGGGTTCTGGGGGGGTGGTTAAAAGGTCCCCGGGGGTCTCGAGGGTCTCTGGGTGCCCAAGGAGGTCGCGCTGGCCCCCAGGGGCATCCACTGGGGGGGGGGTCCCGGTGTCTTCAAGGGGTTCTGGAGATTCTGTGGATCCTTGAGAGTCCTGGGGACGGTCCCGGTATCCTTGGGGAGGTCTTGGGGGTCCCGGTGGGTCTGGGGGTGCCCTCAGAGGGGTCCCGGTGTCCCCGGGGGGTTCTCGGTGCGTTCCCGGGGCTTTGGGGGATCCCGGCCCTTCCCCGTTTCCCGCCACCGCCACAAATTTATGAATGGATCGCTAAGCCCCGCCTCCACCACGAGGCTCTGCCCCCACACCACAGCTGATTGGTCAGCTGCGATTTGACTGACAGCTCGCCCCGCCCCGCGCTGATTGACAGCGGAGGGAGCCACGGCAGCCAATGGGAGTGCGGTGTGGGCGTGGTCATCGCCTGAGGGCACCACGCCCCTTTTCGGGCGGGGCAAAACCACGTGGGGGGCCCTCCCCTCCCCCCACCGTGGGTGTGGTCGGCGAGGGCGTGTCCGGCGCGCAAAACCCCGCCTCCAATGACGTCAGGGAAATTCCCTGGAATCGGCGCCGCCGGGTTTATTTTGGGAAACAAACAGGGAACGGTTGGGGGAGGGGCTGGAGGCCGGAGCCCCCCCCCCCGGGGGCCTCGCGTGGGGCGGGGCCCCCCGGACCCCCCCAAAGCCCTCCCGTGACTCGCCCACAGCCGGCGGGGCCGCGGCCGCCGCTGCCGGGGCTCGCCCTGGACCGGGGGGGCAGAGGGTGGGAAACGGGGAACGGCCCCCAGCCCCCCATAAAAACCCACCAACCCCCCACTGCCCCCCCCCCCGGCACCCCAAAAACCTCCACGACCCCCGCCAGCCGTGGTACCCTAATTTCTGGGCAACCCCTCGGGGGTTTTGGGGTCCCGGTGAGCTCGGGGGGAGTCTTGGGCACGCGGGACGGAAGCAGGGGGTCCCCGGGGGGGGTGTGGGGGGGGTGTTGGAGGGCTCAGCGGGAATTGGGGACCCCCGGGGGGGGTCTCGGGGTGCGGGGGCCCGACCCCTGTTCCTGCTGAACTGAGCCAGTTTATCCAAAGCAACTGCAAATCAGCTCAGCGGGCACCGGGGGCGGCGCCCGGGGGGCGTCCGGGGGTCCTGCGGGGGTCCCGGGGGTTGGGGGTGCTGGTCCCAGAGTCCCCGTGGGGGGTCCAGCATGCCGGGGGGGGGGTTTTGGGGGGGGATTCAGGTATTTAGGGTGATCCCAAGGAGGGGCTCTAAGGGCTGGGAGAGCCCCAAAGTTTTGGGGGGGGCCCCTCGGTGCGGGCGAGGGGGGCGGGAGGCGGAACTTAGCCACTGTGAACACGGCGCGGCTGGACTCTGTTCACAGGTGGGCTAAGCCCTGCCCCCCCGGCCCCCAAAACCCCCCCAGCACCCCAAAACCACCCCCCACCCCCCAAAGTCTCCGGGGCCCCCCAAACCCCCCCTCCCCTGGCACGGTGGCGGGGGCTGGGGCCCGTTGGAAATCCCTGGCAATGTGATTTTGGGCAGAAACGGTAAAAAATCCCATCGCCAGGAACCCCGGCGGGCGGCAGCGGCGGGGGGGGGGGTCGGACACCCCGGTGGGGGGGGTCGGACACCCCGGTGGGGGTCCCGGTGCTCCCACGGTGCCGTCTCAGCGTCGAGGCCGGAGCCCGGTGCCACCTGTGGGAAAGGGGGCAGGTCGGTGGGAGGGGGTCACCCCTGGAGGGTCACCCCTGGGGGGGGGGGGTCTCCAGGTGGTTTTGGGGGGGTCCAGGTGGGGTCTCCCGGCGTTTTGGGGGGATCCTGGCGGGTCCCAGGGTAGGGGAGTCTGTGTGGAGATGGGATGGGGACACTGTGGGGACGCAGGAGGGACGGTGGCACTGGGACAGGACTGGGACACGGAGCTGGGGACACGGCAGAGGGACAGGGCTGGGACACAGCTCTGGGACAGGGTTGGGGACACGGCGCTGGGACAGGGTTGGGGACGCGGCACCGGGACACGGCGCTGGTGGCTGTCCCCACTCCCAGCACCGTCACCAGTCCGGGCTGTGAAACGTGTCGCCGGCCGTGCCACGTCCCCAGTGTCCCCTCGCTGTCCCCAGGGCGGGGTGGGCACTCCAGGACCCCCCGGATGCCCCCAAGGGGCCGGGACCCGCGGTGCCATCGGTGTCGCCGTGTCCCCGTGGCGGGACCCCCGCGGTGGCACTGTCCCGGCCCCGCTGTCCCCAGCGCTGGTGGCCACGGTGGCTGCGGGGCTGGTGGCCGCGCTGGTGTCCCTGGTGTCCCCGGGGCCCTGCAGGCGCCATGTGGGACCCACGAGGCCCCGCCCGGTCGTGACATCAGCGTCGTCACGACAACGGGGCGACTTCAAAGGGAATCGGGTGGAACCGGCCCAAAAAATGGGGGTAAACAGCGGCGGCGGCACCGACACGGGCCCGGGGGCCCGGGGGGACTCGGGGAGGGTTTGAGGGGCGCCCCGATCCCGGGTCCCCACCGGGGGGGTCGCGACAATCGCGACGGTGGCGGCCCGCCCGGTGCCAGCGGGGCTCAGCTGTCCCCGGTACCGGAGGTGGCGGCACCGGCACGAGGCCGGGAGGGGTCCGGGAGGGCTCGGGGGTCCCGGGGGTGCCCAGACCCGGGGGTCCCCGCCAAGGGGTCACAACGGCTGCGACAGACACGGCCCCGCGGTGCCACCGGCCCCGCCGCCACAGCCCGGTGCCCCCCAAGAGTGGGGCGGGGGGTGACCTCGCGTTTGGGGGTGGGAGGGCACGGATTTGGGGGCTCCCCCCCCGGGTTCTGGCGTGTCTCCCCCGTTTTTTTTGGGGGGGCCCCCCCCTGGTTTTGGGGGCCCCTCCCGGTGCCCCCCCGGCGCCAGGGCGGTGCCGGCCCGGCCGCCCCGACCGGCTCCCGCGGCCCCGGGCGGGGGCGGCCCCGGCGGGGGGGGCGGGGGGTGCCCGGTGCCAAAATTCCCACCTTCGTCCCCAAAACGGGAGTGGGAAAAGGCAGCGGCGCCGCCCGACGCCTGCGGAATGCAGGAACGGGGCTGGGATGGGGGGGCGGGGGGCTTTGGGGGGCCGTGGTTTGGGGGGCTGATATGGGGGGGCAGTTTGGGGGTCCCATGTCGGCTTGGGGGGGTGAGGGGGTGTGTGGTGGGGGCGGGGGGCTCTGCGTGTTGGTGGTCCCAAGGCCAAAGGGATGAGGCCGGGGGTGCTGCCGGGGATTCTGGGGGTCCCAAGGCTGGGGTGCAGCGGGTCTGGGGGCTCCGGTGGGTCCGCGGGACTGGGGGGGTCCAACAGCGGAGGGGAGAGCCGACACCGAGTGGATTTGGGGGATTCCGGGCCCGGGGTGGGGGGGGGGGGGGTCTGCCGGGTTTTGGGGGTCCCAGACCGGGAGGGGTCTGGAATTTGGGGATGTCGCAGGTGAGACTTGGACTTCCCAGACCGGAGGGGCTTTGGGGGGGGGGGGGGGGGGGGGGGGGGGGGGGGGGCGCGGTCTGAGATCTGGGGTTCATTGGGGGGGGGGGTGTGGGGGGGATCTGTGGGTTTGGGGGGGGTTCTCATGCCGGGTTGGTGGGGGGTGGGGGTGTCCGGGATTTTGGGGTTCCCAGGCCGGGGCGGCTCCGGCGTCGCTCGGGCCAAGCGGGGGCGGGGGCGGGAAGGGGCCGCCCCGTCCGCGCCCGTCGGCGCCGGGGGGAAAGGATGAATCACCGCCCGGCGCCACCGCCCCCCCGGCCCCCCCCCCCGGCCCACGCCCCACCGACGGGCCCGGAGCCCCCCGGAATCCCCCCCCCCCCCCCCCGGGACCCCCCCGCACCCCCCTGCCCAGCCCTCGGCAGCCTCGGGCCGTCGATGGCCGCGGCGCTGGCGCCGCCGGCCCCGGGGGAACGCGGAGCGATCCGGTGGGATCCGGCGGGACCCCGCGGCCCTTCCCGCCATCCCCGGCCGGGCACGAGGCCACGGCCGCGGCCCCTCTCCCGCCGCCCCGGAACCTTCCAGGGGTCCCGCGGGGCCGTTACTCACCGGCAGCGGCGGCCGGGGGTCCCGGGGGGCTCCGGGGGGGAGTGGGGGGAGGCCGGGCCGGGGGAGGGGGGGCTCCGGGGGCTCCCGGGGGCTCCCCAAGTCTCTGACTTTTACTCCAAGAAGGGAAACGCTTTTAAACGTTTCGCTCCGCCCCGGGAGCGACGAGGCCGCGGCGGCGGAGGGGAAAGGGGGGGGGGGGGGGGGGGGGGGGAGGGACCGGGCTTGCCTCCGCCCGCCCCGGGACCGCCCCGGGACCGCCCCGAGCCCGCACCCCCCCCCTCACCGAACCCGCACCCGCCCGGATCCCCGCACGGCCCCGCGGCGGCGCCGGGACTGAGCGGGTGGGCAAAGGAGAGGTGGTGGCGAGGAGCCACGTGCCCCACGGCGAGGGGGATCAGAGCGATGTGTGCCCCACGGCGAGGGGGATCAGTGCCCCACAGAAAGGGGGTTCGCTGCCCCATGGCGCACCCCACAGTGAGCACCTCCCGTGCCCCATGGCATAGGGGCCATGTGCCCCATGGCACAGGGACTGCGTGCCCCACAGAAAGGGGGTTCGGTACTCTACAAAAAGGGGGTTCAGTGCCCCATGGCACAGGGACTGTGCCCCCCATGGCAAGGGGGCTTTGTGCCGCACTGAAAGGGGGTTCAGTGCCCCACAGAAAGGGGGTTCGCTGCCCCATGGCATGGGGGCCGCGTGCCCCATGGTAAGGGGGCTGTGTTCCCCACTGAAAGGGGGTTCGCTGCCCCATGGCACACCCCACAGCGAGCATCTCCCGTGCCCCATGGCCGGGGGGCCGGACACCCCACAGCGATGCCCGGGTGCCCCGTGGCCGTGGGGCGCCACAGGCCCTGGCGGGGCCGGGGTTTGGCGGGGGGCTGGGGGTCACCATGGCGATGCTGCACACACAGACATTAAACAGAGTTTTATATCGGAAGTAGCGAAACCACAACGCGTCACCGCTGCCGCGGCGCCAGCCCTGCCCCACACCCCGCGGCCCTGCCCCACGGCCCTGCCCCACAGCCAGCCCTGCCCCGTGGCCCTGCCCCACAGGGGGGAATGCCCCAGCCCTGCCCCACCGCCCACCCTAGCCCCCTGCCCCATAGACTGCCCCATAAGCCCCCCTGCCCCACAGCCAGCCCTGCCCCATCGACTGCCCCACACCCCCCCCAGGAGTGCGGCAGAACGGGCACCCCGGTGGCCCCCAGTGCCCCCCAGAGTCCCCCAGGGCCTTCCTGGTGCCGCCCCACATCTGGCAGCGGTTGCACATCTGGGACAGCGCAACGCCCCCCCCACCTTCACCAGCTGCTAATTTTAAACACGGGACGCCCCCCCCCCCGGCCTCCCGGGGGCTCCCGGCCCCACCAGGGTCAGGCACGTAACGGGGACGTGGCACGGGGGACACGGGACACGGGGGACACGGGACAGGGGGGACACAGAATGCAGGCCACGGCATGTGGCAGTGCCAGCACGCAGCACACGCGTGTGCCCGCACGTGGCCGTGCACGCCTGCACACGCACACCTGCGCACACCTGCACACGTGTGTTCACAGCAACAGGCCCACAGCAGGGACCCGGTGGCCACCTCAGGTCCCTCTGGGCCCCACGGTGGCCACACTGGCCGTGCTGAGGCCCTGCTGGGACCGTGGTGGCCGTGCCAGGACTGTTTGTCACAGGTAGCCACGGTGGCCGTGCTGGCTCGCTGTGGGTCCCGCGGTGGCCCTGCTGGGTGCCTGTGTGGCCGTGGTGGCCCCGTGGGCTCGCTGCAGGCTCCCCGTGGGCTTGCTGTGGCCCAGGGCTCGGCGATGCCCTTTCTAGGCAATGGCAGCAGCCGGGCCATCGCCCACGCGCCGCCGGCACATTCCTCCCGCCTGAGTCAGCCCGGCCGGGAGGAGCGGGAGCGGCAGCGGGGCCGGCACGGCCCGGGCACGGCACGGCACGGCACGGCACGGCACGGCAGGGCATGGCACCGACACGGGTGTCACTGGTGTGGGACTGCAGGGCACGGCATGGCAGTGACAGGGGTGACACCAGCACAGAACAGGGCACAGCATGGCACTGCCACAGCTGTCACCAGCATAGAACAGGGCACAGCAGTGACAGGGCAGTGTCACCAGCATGGAACAGCAGGGCACGGCATGGCACTGACACGGGTGACACCACCATGGAGCAGGGCATGGCATGGCACTGACACGGGTGACACCACCATGGAACAGGACATGGCATGGCACTGACACGGGTGACACCACCATGGAACAGGGCACGGCATGGCACTGACACGGGTGACACCACCATGGAACAGGGCACGGCATGGCAGTGACAGGGGTGACACCACCATGGAACAGGGCACGGCATGGCAGTGACAGGGGTGACACCACCATGGAACAGGGCACGGCATGGCACTGACACGGGTGACACCACCATGGAACAGGGCACGGCATGGCAGTGACACGGGTGACACCACCATGGAACAGGACATGGCATGGCACTGACACGGGTGACACCACCATGGAGCAGGGCATGGCATGGCACTGACACGGGTGACACCACCATGGAACAGGGCACGGCATGGCACTGACACGGGTGACACCACCATGGAACAGGGCACGGCATGGCACTGACACGGGTGACACCACCATGGAACAGGGCACGGCATGGCACTGACACGGGTGACACCACCATGGAACAGGGCACGGCATGGCAGTGACAGGGGTGACACCACCATGGAGCAGGGCACGGCATGGCACTGACACGGGTGACACCACCATGGAACAGGGCACGGCATGGCAGTGACAGGGGTGACACCACCATGGAGCAGGGCACGGCATGGCACTGACACGGGTGACACCACCATGGAACAGGGCACGGCATGGCACTGACACGGGTGACACCACCATGGAACAGGGCACGGCATGGCACTGACAGGGGTGACACCACCATGGAACAGGACATGGCATGGCACTGACACGGGTGACACCACCATGGAGCAGGGCACGGCATGGCAGTGACAGGGGTGACACTGGCACGGCACAGACACGGACCACCATGGCTCGTGCGTGTCACAGACACGGCACACACGTGGCACCACACTCATGTGCCCTGGCACTGGGTGAACTGGGAGCACTGGACAGCGCTGGCAGTGACTGGGAGCACTGGGGGGGGGCACTGGGCCGGGATTTCCCTTTCCTCCCCCCAGAGCTCCCTCCTGGCTCCTTCCTTCCTCAGCCTGGGCACCCCAGACCCCCTGGATACCCCCAGACCCCGGGACACCCCAGACCCCCGCAGTGTCCCTGGCCACCTCCGGCTCCCGTCCCCCTCCAAGGACCCTGGGGAGCTCCGTGCCTCTGCTGGGGAGTGGGGCTGGGGGCTGTGGGTGGGTGGCTCCCAATTTGGGTGGGTGGGTCCCGATATAGGTCGGTGGGTCCCGAAGTGGGTTGGTGGGAGGCATAGTGGGGGTTGGTGGGTTCCTGCTGTGGGTCGGGGGGTCCCCATATGGGTCGGGGGGGTCCCCGTGTGCTCCCGTCGCGGGTCCCGCCGTTGCCTGGCGACGCTGTTTTGGCGGGGCTGAGTCACGGCCGTGACTCACCGGCAGTCCCGGGACCGGCACCACCGGGCGGGGCCTCCGGAGGTGGCCCTGCGGGGGCCGGGGCTTGCCCAGGGGGGTGTCCCCCAAGAGGGAGGGTCCCCAGGGGATGTCCCCCGAGGGGGAGGGTCCCCAGGGGGTGTCCCCCGAGAGGGAGGGTCCCGGGGGCGTCCCCGGGGGGGGGGGGGGGGGAGGAGGGTGCCCGGCCCCTCCCAGGGCACGAGGCAGAAGGGTGATGGGCACCCACGGGCCCCCCTGCACCCCTGGGTGCCCCCCCCCCCCCCAAATCCGCCTTCACCCCGGAGCCTCCCCGAATTTTTGTGTCCCCCCCTCACGCCCCTAGATGTCCCCGCTGCGATCCGGGGGGGGGTCCCGGGGGATCCCGATACGGCGGGGGAAGGGGGGGGGAGGAGGCCCCGGGGGCCCCCCGGTGCAGAGGGTGGGGGGTACGGGGGGGGTGGGGGGGTGACTCAGGGCCGAACCACGCGGCCGTGAGTCACCCTGGGGTGGGATCGGCGGGTCCGGACAAAGGCGCTTTCACAGCAATGGCCCCCCCGGCACCCCCGCAGACCCCCCCAAACCTTTGGGGCCCCTCCCGGGTGTTTGGGGGTTGGGGGGGGACATCACCCTCTCCCCGCGCCCCCCCCCCCCCCCACCTCCCTCTCCCGGCGTCACGCCCCGACTTGTAGGGGCCGGTGAGTCACCGGGCGGGGCCGGGCCGCGGGTTGTGGCGTCGCTGGGAGCACCGGGACCACCGGGAGGAGCCGTCGGGACCCCCGGGCACAGGGACCACCGGGACCCCCGCGGACCGCTAGGACGGCGTGGCAACGGGACCACCACGGCAGCGGCGCCGGGGTGGCCCCGGCATGAAGCGCCATGTGCCACCTTGCGGGGAGCGGCTCAGCCGGCTCACCCCGTCCCACCCCGCCTCCCGTGCCTCAGTTTCCCCGCTCACATCGTGCCGGACTGTGCCGTGCCACCCGGCCCCTGCTCCCCAGCTATGGCGGGGGGCGGCTGTCGCGCTGGTTGGGGTCCGCTGGAGGGAACACGGGGGTCCCACTCTGCAGATTCCCCCCCCCCGAGCCCCCCGGCCGGGCTCGCAGGGGTTAACGGAGGCCGCGGCCCCTGGAAAGGGGCGGGGCTTAAAGGGGCGGGGTCGAGCCGGGGAGGGGCTGGCGGCCAATCAGCGCCGAGGAGGAGGGGTGTTCGGTCAGTGGGCGGGGCCTCCGGGCTACGCTGAGCCCCGCCCCCCTTCAGAGCCGGGGGACACCTGGGGACACCTGGGGATACCTGGGGACACCTGGGGACATCCCACCCACACCTGGGGGTCTCTGGGGACATCCCACTCACACCTGGGGACACCTGGGGACATCCCACCCACACCTGGGGACACCTGGGGACATCCCACTCACACCTGGGGGTCTCTGGGGACATCCCACCCACACCTGGGGACACCTGGGGACATCCCACCCACACCTGGGGACACCTGGGGACATCCCACCCACCCCGGGGCGGGGGGTCTCACAGGTTCCCAGCCCGAGACAAGAGCTGCTTTGGGGTCAAATCCGGGGGAACTGAGGTTCAGCCGGGCAATGACCCCCCCAGTTTTTTCCCCTTTTCCCCATTTCTCACACCCTGGGTGCTGATGAATGCTGGGCGCTCAGGGATGCGGTGGGATCCCCACAAGAACAGATCCTGGGTCCTGCCGGAGGACAGGGGATGAGAGCAGATCCCAAACCCCAGGGCGGGATGGAGGAGGACGCACCCCGGGTGCTGCAGGCAGCTGGGGGATGAGGCTGGATCCCGCGTCCTGCTGGGTGGAGGACGGTGTGGGAGCCCCTGTCCCACCAGGGATCGATCGATCGGTCCCAGATCCGCCCAGGCTGTCGGTGAATTTGGGGTAAAACCACCGATATTCGACATTCATCCCGATGATCCTGGGGTGATCCTCCCTAGGCAGAAATTCCCCAAACCCACGAATTTCCCCACGGCAGGAGCAACCAGGGATTCCCTGAAGAACCCAAACCTCCCTGATCTTCCCCTAAAAGATGCCGCTACTCCGAGATTCCTGGGATGCCCCGGGGCGGCGAGCGTTTATCACGGCGATTACCGAAATTGCGGCGATTGACCCCAATCCCCAAAAGGCCACCGCGGCGCCCCGCCCGTCTGGAAGCGCAGACACCCCCGGACGCGGCGGCACTGACCACGCGCAGCCTCTAGGCCCCAAACGGAGGCACCGGGAGCAGCGGCGGCACCGGTACTGGGAGCACTGGGAGCACTGGGAGCACTGGGACAGAGCGCTGTGGTGTCCCTCTCCACACCACCAGCAACGCCGGCCAGACCAGCCACACGCCACGCCAGGAGAACAGGGGACGCCAGAAGCATCTGGAACGGGGAGCCACACCTAGCCACGTGCCGTGCGGGGACCGCCGGTGGCCCGAGAGGTGGCACGGGAGGTGGCACCGGTCCCCACGCCACGCCAGAAGCACCTGAGTGAGAAGCAGCCTCACTCAGGACACACGAGGAGCCCGTGGTGTGCCACCCCACAGTGCGCTGGTGGCACTGGGATCGCCGTCCCGCTGCCACGCATGGAGGCCACGGGCCAGTTTGACATGTGGCGGGACTACCTGGGGCTGGCGGCTATGGTGGCCATGTTCCTCCGTGACCCCGTGGGCCCTGGGGACACCTTGGTGCCGCTGGGAGCCCTGTCTCCGTGCGCTGGGCCAGCTCCATGTGTGGGGCCAGCTCCGTCTGCTGAGCCTGCTCCACATGTGGGGCCAGCTCCGCGTGTGGGGCCAGCTCAATGTGCTGAACCAGCTCCACGTGTGGGGCCAGCTCCACGTGTGGGGCCAGCTCCGTGTACCAGACCAGCTCCGCGCACTGAACCAGCTCCACGTGTGGGGCCAGCTCCACGTGCGGGACCAGCTCCACGTGCAGAACCAGCTCCGTGCTCGTTCTGCCAGCACAACGGCGAGGCCCCGGGCGTGTACTGGAGCCACAGCCTGCGGGACGCGCAGGGACGCCTGCAGTGCCCGGTGCTGCGCAGCTACGTCTGTCCCCAGTGCGGGGCCACGCAGGACCAGGCCCACACGCGCCGCTTCTGCCCCCGCACGCACCGCAGCTACACGTCCGTCTACTCCCGCCCGGTGCCCGCCAGGAGCAGGCAGAGGAACACCAGGATGTAGCCGAGGGACGGAGGATGCTGTGTCAGCGTGCAGGTACCGGCGGGGTGTGGTGTGCCACAGCGGACGTGGCACGTCCTGGCTTTGTCCAGGGCTGGGATTCCCGTGAGGAATCTCATGATGGAGGGAAGGGGGCACGGCAGGGATGGAGGATGCCACATCCCCGCGGCAGGATTGGGGTTTGTGGTGTCCCAGTGACGCCTCAGTGGCTGTGCAGCATCCAAACCTGGGTTTAGCCAGATTCCCCATGAGGAATCTCGTCAGGGAACCAGAGCTACCAAGGGGAGGGCACCAGGAGACAGGTGGCAGGTGACACTGGGAAGCAGCCAAAGGATGGAAGACTCCATGTCCCCATGCAGGTACTGAGGGTTTTCAGATCCAAGCCTGGATTTGGGCAGGAACGGGATTTCCATGAGGGAATCTCACCAAGGAGCCAGAGCTAAAGGAAGGCACTGGGAAACAGGTGACATGAGGGAAGGAGACTTGGATTTATCCAGGACGGGATTCCTGCAGGAATCCCATCAGGAATTTGGCACTCATCATGGGCTGCGTGCTGCTGCTTCCCGGTGCTCCTGCCTCTTTCTCCTGGATTCTCTTCCAGGGACTTCCTCAGCGGATGAGACCACGGCTTGGAGCTTGACTGGGACCAGTCTCCCCAGTTTGTGCCGCCTCCCAGTGCCGCGGCACCCCGGAAGAGTCGCTCCAGCCAGATTTGGGTGCTGCCAGCGGGGCCAGTTCTGAGTTTTGGGTTAGGTTTGAGCTTTGAGTTCTGAGTTTTGGTTAATCCCAAAAGGGGTCGGTGCTCCATTTGCTGGAGCTGTTTCCAGGTTTTTTGGGTTGAATTTTTGACTTTTGGTTAATCCCAGGCCGGGAAGGGGCCAGTGCTCCAGGTGCTGGAGCTGTTACCAGTTTTTTTGGGATGGATTTTTGAGTTTTGGTTAATCCCAGGCCAGAAAGGGACTCCAAGTGTTGGAGCCTTTATCCCACCACCACAGCCGTTCCTTAGCGTTTTGGGTGGGTTTGGTGGCATTTGTTCACCCGCGACGGCGCGTAGCGAGTGCTGGAACCATTCTCCAGACAAAGGTTGGTTTATTCCCATCTCTTCCATCAATAAATTATTATTATTCCTGATGTCCCTACCCCTCTTTCCAGCGGCTTCCGCTGGGCACTGCCCTCCGGCCACGCCGTGGCTTCGGCCTCCTCAGCAGCTCCAGCCCTCGGCGGGCTCCCATGGCCAGGCGGCTGCGGGGGGACGTGGCATCACTCGGGGGGTGCTGGACCCCCCATCCCAGGGAAATCCGGGTGGATTTAGGACTTACTTGAGGTCTGAGAGCTCCCGGATCAGCCCGCGGACGACGTCGCTGGCATCCGCCAGCTCCGCGGCTTTGGCGCTGCCGGGGGAAGGAGAGTCAGGATTTTTCCACTCCCCAGGTCGGGGAATTTTAGTCAAAATCAGGATTTTATTCCTGCAGTAGGGTCTGGACCAACCTACCTTTCCCATGGGCTGTTCTGCGTGGATCCGGTGTGGATCTGGCCAGTGGTGTCCCATGGCTGCAGGGAAAGAAAGGAGCTGGGAAGGCCAAGGGGATGGGGAGGGTCCCAGTTTGGGTGGGGAGGGGTCCCTGGATCCCAGTTTGGGATGGGGAGGGGTCCCTGGATCCCAGTTTGAGGTCACCCCAGTTGTACCTTCTCTGCTGGGAGCTCTGGGCTGGTCCCTTCCTGCTGCTCCTGGGGCTCGGCGCTGGTTCCTGCTGGATCTAACCCTGGTGTGGCCATCCTGGAATTCCCACTCTGGGAATTCCTGCTCTCTGCGTCCCCTCCACCGCTCTGGGGACCTCTGGGACCGTCTGGTGGCCCCGTGTCCATTCCCAGGGCAATCCCAGTGCCACATCCATCCTCCAGGGCACCTTCTTGCCCCTCTCCCGCTGCATCCGTCCCCTCTGAACTTCCCTCAGGGGCCGTGTCCGTCGCCGTGTCCTGGTGTGCTCCAGAATCCCCTTGTTTTGGTGACTCCCGCTCATTCTCTCCCGTTCCATCCAAAATTCCCAGTTTGGGGATCTCCCAGTTTGGCTCTGGCAGCTCCTCTCCTGCCCCATCTGCCTCTGGAATTCCTGGTTTCACCGGCTCTGGCTGCTCCTCTGCTGCCCCACCCGAAATTCCGTGTCTTGGTGATTCCAGCTGCTCCTCTCCTGCCCCATCCCCCTCCAAAATCCCTGGTCTTGGTGATTCCAGTTGCTCCTCTCCTGTTCCATCCAAAATCCCCACTTTCAGCGACTCCAACTGCTCCTTTCCCGCTCCATCCCCCTCCAAGATTCCCTGCTGAGATGATTCCAGACGGTTCTGTCCCATTCCATCCAAAATTACAAGTTTCACTGACTCTGGGGGCTCCTCTCCTGCCCCATCAACCTCCAAAATTGCCGGTTTTGGCGATTCTCGACAATTCTCTCCTGCCCCATCTAAAATTCCTGGTTTTGGTGACTCCAGCTGCTTTTCTCCTGCCCCATCCACCTCCAAAATTCCTGGTCTTGGTGATCCCAGCTGATCCCCTCCTGTTCCATCCAAAATTCCCACTTTCAGAGACTCCAACTGCTCTTCTCCTGCCCCATCCACCTCCAAAATGGCTAGTTTTGGCGATTCTTGATAATTCTCTCCTGGCCCATCCAAAATTCCTGATTTTGGTGACTGCAGCTCATCCTCTCCTGTCCCATCCACTTCTAAAATTCCCAGCTGGGGCACTTCCAGATGATTCTCTTCCACCCCATCAGAAATGCCCTCTTTGGGTGATCCCAGCGCTCTGCCACTTCCAATTTCCTCATCTCTCCCTTCCTGAAAAATCACGTTAAAAACCCCAGTTTGGGGAGTTTTTCCCTCTGCTGGGACCTCGGGGTCCATCCCAGCAGGATCTCCCGGTGCTTCCTGAAGGATCCGCTTGGCTTTGGGAGCGTGGAATTTCCTGTCGCCTGTTGTGTGTGTGTTGGGGAGGGGGGGAAAAAAGGAAATCTCAGTTTGGATGTGGGGATCCCAGTCGGGTCACAGTGGCCCCAAACTGGGATATTTGGGTGTTTTCCTTTTACCTGGGAGTGGACGGCTCCTGCGCTTCCCCATCCTGGCGCTACCTGGGAGGGACAAGGAGCAGCCCCAAATTACCTCAGCTCCCCATTACTCCCACCCCAGTCCCCCTCAGGCCCCAGCAACCATTTTCCCCTCACAGCCCTCAACCCCCCCAGTCAGCTCAAACAACATCCCCCAGCTCCCCTAAAGGCACAACCGCAACATAAAGCCCCAAACCCTCGGTGCCTCAGGTGAAAATCGTGGAATTTCCGCCGATTTCCACCCCATTTTCCACCTCGGGGCATTCTGCCCACCGTCCCCCCTCACGTTTTTCCCGCCTTTTCCCTGCCGGGAGCGGGGCACGCTGGGAGTTGTAGTTCTCCCGCGCCGCGAAGCGAGACGCGACCGCAGAGCTGTTTTTACGACAGCGGCTTTTGCGACGGCGGTGCTGTAAAGCGCGGGGTGTTGACAGCGACCGGCGGAGCAGGAAGTGAGTGAGGATAAACCTGGATAAACCGGGATAAACCGGGATAAACCGGGATAACCGGGAGCGCTGGGGTCACCTGAATCGGGGGGTGAGGGGCTGCGGGCAGCTGGGCGGTGACGGTGCCTTGTGGGGTGCTCTGGGAGGGGGCAAAAGGCGCCATGGGGCCTTGTGGGGCGCGACCGGGGCCTTGTGAGGGGCGGGGGGGACACCGAGATCTTTTGGGGGGGGCTCTGGGAGGGGATTGGGGCGCTAAAGGTGGCTCGGAGGAGACCGGGGTGGGGCTCGGGTCCAGCTGAGGGCGGGGGTCTCGCCGTGTTCCCCCTCCCCAGCCCGGCCCGGCGGGACGCGGAGCCATGAGCCGAGCCGGGAGGGTCCCGGGCCGGGGCGCCGCCACGGCCAGGCAGGTGCGTGTGACCCCCGGGCCGCCCTGCTCTGGGTGCCGGGGGGTCCCATCCTCCCCTCCTCCCCCTCGAACACTCTGGGGGATCCCTGGATCTGGGGGGGGCGATCGCGGGATCCCCTCAGCGCTGTCGCCCCCTCCCCAGATGGGGCTGCTGGCGGATCCCGGCGCCGGGAGGAGCCCGGGGGATGCCGGCGGTGACGGGGACGCGGCGCTGGAGGCGGAGCTGCTGCTGCTGCTGGGGGGCCGGGAGGCGCCGGAGCGGGGGGCACCACCCCAACCCCCCCCGCGAGGTGAATCCCCCTCCCCTCCCCCTCGAACGGGGATCAACTCCCCCCCAAAATCGGTTTGTGACCCACCCTGTTCCCACCCTAGATCTGGCAGCAGTGGAGGCCCTGGCCCGGCTCTGCCTGCGGGACCCCCCGGAGGAAGAGGAGGAGGAAGGGGAGGAAGATCTGGAGAACGAGGAGGAGCTGCTGGTGAGGGGGGAGGTGCTGAGCCTGGAAAAGGGGATCCTGGCCATGCTGATTCCCGGGATCCCTGAGCCTGGAAAAGGGGATCCTGGCCAGGCTGATTCCCGGGATCCCTGAGCCTGGAAAAGGGGATCCTGGCCAGGCTGATTCCCGGGATCCCTGAGCCTGGAAAAGGGGATCCTGGCCATGCTGATTCCCGGGATCCCTGAGCCTGGAAAAGGGGATCCTGGCCATGCTGATTCCCGGGATCCCTGAGCCTGGAAAAGGGGATCCTGGCCAGGCTGATTCCCGGGATCCCTGAGCCTGGAAAAGGGGGTCCTGGCCAGGCTGATTCCCGGGATCCCTGAGCAGGCAGAGCTGCAGGAGGTGCTGGAGGAGGAGTCCGGGAGCGCAGCGGGTGCAGAGACCCCGCAGGTACGGCCGGGGTGATCCCAGTGCCCATCCCAATCCCGATCCCAGGGTGGATTCCGGAAGGGCTCCCGGTGATCCGGGGCTCCTGCTGCTCCCGCTGTTCCCAGTGCTGCTGCCGGGTGTTCCCGCAGGATCCCGCACCCGCGGGGGCGCTGCTGGCCGAGCTGGAGGAGCGGGCGGAGCTCTACCGGGCCGCGCTGGGCAGCAACGGGAGCAGCAACGGGAGCAGCGGGGCCCGGCTCCGGCGCCTCCAGCGCGGCCTCAAGGTGAATCCAAACCCCTGAAATCGGGGCTTCGGCTGCCCTGGCCTCACCTCTGCCCTTCAAGCCCTTGGGGTGACCCTGGGTTCCTGCTGTTTTTCCCAAATATTGAGCAGCTTGTCACAGTTCTGAACCAGTTTGGCCTGAATCTGAGCAGTTTTGTGCTGTTTTTCCCAGTTCTGAGCCCACTTTTATCCCACGTTTCCCAGTTCTGAGCGCACTTTTATTTGACTTTTCCCAGTTCTGACCGGTTTCATGACAACGAAATCCCATTTAATTCCCCATATTCCGTTATTAATATTCCAATTATTCCCTATTATTATTCCATGTCACCCCCTTATTTTCTACCCCATCCGTTTCCTTTCCTTCGGTCCTGAGTGTTATCCCATTTTCTGGCTGCAGATCCCATTTTCGCCCTGTTTTTCCACGCTCTGCCCCCATTTCACCCCTTTCCCCCAGATTTTCACCCTTTTCCCCCGCTCCCCTTTTCCCCCCAGACCCTGGAGCAGATGCTGGAGTCCGTGCGGAGCGGGAAGCCGATCGACCAGGCCGAGATTCCTCCTCCTGTGGCTCTGGGGAAGGCTGGTGGGACCCCTGGGCCGCCTCCCCCCGTGAGCCCTGAGCCCCCAGCGCAGCCCCCTGCCCCTCCGCAGCCTCCCCCAGCCCCGGATCCCTGCCCGGATCCCGGCTCGGTGCCGGCGCTCCGGCTGCGCCTCCAGGAGCTGCAGAAGGAAGCTCTGGCGGCCAAACGCCGTGGGGACAATGCCGTGGCCCTGGAGCACTTCAGGGCGGCCAAGGTACGCCCAGGATTCCCGGAATCCCCCCCAGATCCCCTCCTCTTCCCCAGAATTCCCATTTTCCTGTGGTTTTCCAGAGGCTGGAGGCGCAGCTGGAGGCGCTGGGGCAAGGCCGGGCTCCGCCAGCCCCGGGTGAGACCCTGACCCCGATGGAAAGGGTGGAACCCCCCCGTTCAAACCCCCCCGTTTTGGGGGTCCTGGTGGGATCTGGCTGCTCCTTTCCTGCAGATCCACAGCCAGAGGAGCCGAGGGATCTGCCAGCGAGGGATCCGCCAGCGAGGGATCCGCCAGCGAGGGATCCACCGGCCACCAGCCCAGGTCAGCTCCCTCCTGGGAGGGGGAACAGGGAGGAAAAGGGGGATTTGTTGGGATTTTCCCGTTTTTGCCCACCCCAGAGCCCCCCCGGGCGCCGCGGGACGTGCGGGAGGCGCTGGAGCAGCGCATGGAGCGGTACCGGGCGGCCGCGGGCCAGGCCAAGGACAGCGGGGACGCCAGGAAGGCTCGGATGCACGAGAGGATCGTCAAGGTGGGAGGGCTGCAGCCCAGAGCGGGGACCCCAGTCCCAGAGCTGCACCCCGGAGCTGGGATCCCAACCCTAGAATAAAGATCCCAGTCCCAGAGCTGCACCCCGGAGCTGGGATCCCAACCCTAGAATAAAGATCCCAGTCCCAGAGCTGCACCCCAGAGCTGGGATCCCAACCCTAGAATAAAGATCCCAGTCCCAGAGCTGCACCCCGGAGCTGGGATCCCAACCCTAGAATAAAGATCCCAGTCCCAGAGCGGGGATCCCAGTCCCAGAGCTGCAGCCCAGAGCTGGGATCCCAACCCTAGAATAAAGATCCCAGTCCCAGAGCGGGGATCCCAGTCCCAGAACAGCATCTAGTCCCAGTGTCCCCACAATGACACCAGTCCTCCTCTGTGGGTGCTCCCAGTCTGTCCCCAGTGCTCCCAGTCCCCCTCTGGGTGCCCCCTGACCCCCCTGTGCCCCCTCCCCAGCAATACCAGGCCGCCCTCCGTGCCCACAGCGCCGGCAAAGCCGTGGATCTCTCGGAGCTGCCGGTTCCCCCGGGTACGTTCCCTCTCCCTGACCCCCGGGGGGGGCGTGGGGGGGTCGGGAAGGTCCCGTTCCCACCGGGGTCCCCCCCTTTTCCAGGCTTCCCCCCCATCCAGGGCACGGAGAACCCAGCAGAGCCCAGCATCTCTGGGATGCTGGAGGCGGCCTTGAGGCTGACGGCGCCGGAGCAGGAGGAAGAGGAGGAGGAAGAAAAGCAAAAGGAGGACACCAAGGTAGGATTTTTTGGGGGGGGGCAGGAGGGTCCAGGGCCCAGTGATTCTCATCCCCCGCCTTCTCCAGGTCCAGCCCAGCGCTCCCCCTGCGCCCCCTCCCAAACAGCCAGCCCGGAATTCCCAACCGGCTCCCAAACCCGCTGGGAAAGGTAACAGGAGGGTCTGGGGGGCGGGGATGGGGGGGGTCAGGGCGCCCCCTGACCCCCTCCCAGCGGGGTGAGGGCCCCCCCTGACCCCCGTGCCCCCTGCCAGCCCAGCAGCAGCTGGAGTTCCTGGAGCTGCGGCGCCGGCAGCTGGCGCAGGCCGCGCTGCGCGCCAAGCGCCGCAACGACCTGGAGGGAGCCAAGCTGCTGCTGCGGCGCGCCAAGGGCGTCGAGGGGCTCATCGGGGCCGCCCGCGGGGGGCTCCCCGTGGACATCGCCCAGGTGAGCTGTCCGTCCGTCTGTCCGGCCCAGATCCCGCCCCCTCGGGGGTTCGGATCCCGCAGGATCCCGCGGGATCCCCAAATCCCTGCCGCAGGTCCCGGAGGTGCCGCTGGACGGGGCTGAGTTCGAGCTGGGCCCGGCCCGGGGCGTCCCGATGGCCCCCGAGGTTGCCAAGACCTTCCTGCAGCTGGCCGGGGCTCTGAGGAGGCAGCACCAGGTGGGGGTGATAGCCCAAAAAAGGGGGAAGCCCTAAAAAGTGGGGTGGTATCCCAAAAAATGGGAGTGTCCCCAAGAATTGAGGGGAGCTGGGGAGCACCCCCGAGAGGGGGGCTCCAGGATAATGGATGGATGTGGAAAACTTCTCTCTCTTCCTCCTTTTCCCCTTCTTGTCCCTCTTCCTTGACTCCTTTTTCCTCTTTTTCTTCCTTTTTCTCCTTTTCCCTTTTCTCTTTTTTCCTTTTGTATTTTTTAATTTTCCTTTCCTTTCCTTTCCTTTCCTTTCCTTTCCTTTCCTTTCCTTTCCTTTCCTTTCCTTTCCTTTCCTTTCCTTTCCTTTCCTTTCCTTTCCTTTCCTTTCCTTTCCTTTCCTTTCCTTTCCTTTCCTTTCCTTTCCTTTCCTTTCCTTTCCTTTCCTTTCCTTTCCTTTCCTTTCCTTTCCTTTCCTTTCCTTTCCTTTCCTTTCCTTTCCTTTCCTTTCCTTTCCTTTCCTTTCCTTTCCTTTCCTTTCCTTTCCTTTTTTTCTGCTTTTTCATTCTCCTCCTCCTCTTCCTCCCCTCCCGTTGCCCCCCCAGATGTGCCTCACCTATTCCCGACAATTCGCTCACCTGGGGAACATCTCAGAGACCACCAGGTGAGATTTGGGCTGGGGGGGGAGGCAGGACCTTCCTCTTCCTCCTCCCCTTCCTCTGAGGAAGAGGAGGCTGATCCTGGGAGGGGGGAATGCCCGTGCTGGGATGAAGGGGGGGGGGGTGGGCTCACCTGTCCAGGTGTGTCCCCCCAGGTGTGAGGCGCTGGCCGAGGAATGCCGGCAGCACATGGAGACCCTGAGGAGGGAGCACAGCCGGGGGGGGCCCCCCCCGAAACCCCGCTACGAGCAGAGAACCTTCAGTGTCGTCAAGTGAGGGGGGGGCACACCTGGGGAGCACCTGGGGGGCACACCTGGGGGGTGGGGGGCACACCTGGGTGGGCACATCCGGGGTGGGGAACATCTGGGACGGAAAGGGGGGGGCACACCTGGGTGGGGGGGTGGCACCACCTGGGGGAGGTCTGACAGGTTCTCCCCCCTTTCCCCCACCTTCACCTGCAGGATGTTCCCAGAGCTGAGCAGCAGCGACCTGGAGCTGGGGATAGAGAGAGGGATCGGCCTCCCAGTGCCCCCAGGTGAGAGACTGGGAGAACTGGGAACGGGGAGGGGCCTGGGGCAGGTGAGGCTCCTGCACACCTGGTGCCCTGTGTGTGTGTCCCCCCCCCCCCCCAACCAGGTGTGGCCCCAGGTGACCTGGACACCTTCGTGCGCTTCGAGTTCCCCCACCCCAGCGCGGTGAGTGACCCCAAAATGTCCCAAATACTCGGGGACCCTCCCCAAATTGTCCTGGTGACCCCAAAATGTCCCAAACACTCAGGGACCCCCCCAAGTTATCCCTGACCCCCCTCCCCACAGGAGGAGGCCCAGCGGGACAAGACCAACGTGGTGAAGAGCACGGATTGTCCCGGTAAATCCCGGGATTTTGGGGGGGGCCTGGGGGCGCCCCGGGGGCCAGGGATGTCCCCGAGGGTCGTCCCCTGATTCTGCGCCCCCTCCCCAGAATTCCGGGCGCGGTTCCGGCTGCGGCTGCTCCGGGGGCACCGGGGGCTGCGGAGGCTCCTGAGCTCCCGCGGGATCAGGCTGGAGGTGACCCAGAAAGGGTAGGGGGGATTTTGGGGAGGGGGTGGGGAAGAGGAAAAGGGGAGTAGGGGATAGGAAAAGTGGGGAAAACGGCGTGGGAGTTGTGAGAAATAGAGGGGGAAATGCAGGAAATGACATGGGAAATAGAGAAAATACAATGGAAAATACAGAAAATAACACAGAAAATGCAGTGGGAAACAGAGAAAGTAACACAGGAAATACAGTGGGAAATAGAGAAAATAAAATAGGAAATACAATGGGAAATAGAGAAAATAACCCAGAAAATGCAAAGGGAAATACAGAAAATAATACGGGAAATAGAGAAAACAAGGCAGAAAATACACAAAACGGCACAGGAAATAGAAAATACAGAGAAGAGCGCAGAAAACCCGGATCACGAGCTGGAAAATCCACAAGTACCGGGGTAAAGATGGGGTGAGAGGTGCCTCTGGAGTGCAGGAATTGGGATTTTTTTCCGGGGCATTCGTGGGGCGGGGATTCCTTTTGACGCCACCCCGGGATCGCGGCCGGCTCCCAGCGATCCCGACCGCTCGCCCCGACCCGCAGGGGGCTGTTCCGGCCGGAGCGGGCTCTGGGCTCGGCGCAGCTGCGCCTCGAGGGGCTGGAGGGGAGCTGCGAGCTCCGGGAGCAGCTGGAGGTGAGGGGAGGAGGAGATTCCTCCTCCTGTCGAGGAGATTTCCGATCCCGAAACTCCCCAGGTCCCAGGCGTGCCCCTTCCTCCATCCTCGTGGTCCCAGCTGTGCCCCTTCCCCTTCCGAGCGTTCCCTGGGCTCTCATTCCTGCTCCCAGCCCCCCCATTCCCACCATTCCCCACCATTCCCACCCCATTTCCAGTCACACTCACTGTCCCCCACCATTCCCACTGTTCCCAGTCATTCCCGCCGTTCCCAGTCGCAAATACCGTCCCCCACCATTCCCACCGTCCCCCATCATTCTCGCCTTTCCCAGTCATTCCCACCATTCCCACCGTTCCCCACCATTCCCACTGTTCCCCGTCATTCCCACCGTTCCCCACCATTCCCACCGTTCCCCACCATTCCCACTGTTCCCCACCATTCCCACCGTTCCCCGTCATTCCCACTGTCCCCCACCATTCCCACTGTTCCCTGTCATTCCCACTGTTCCCCGTCATTCCCACTGTTCCCCACCATTCCCACTGTTCCCTGTCATTCCCACCATCCCCCACCATTCCCACTGTTCCCTGTCATTCCCACTGTTCCCCGTCATTCCCACTGTTCCCCACCATTCCCACTGTTCCCCACCATTCCCACTGTTCCCTGTCATTCCCACCATCCCCCACCATTCCCACCGTTCCCCACCATTCCCACCGTTCCCCGTCATTCCCACTGCTCCCTGTCATTCCCACCATCCCCCACCATTCCCACTGTTCCCCGTCATTCCACCATTCCCCACCATTCCCACTGTTCCCTGTCATTCCCACTGTTCCCCGTCATTCCCACCATCCCCCACCATTCCCACTGTTCCCCGTCATTCCCACTGTTCCCCACCATTCCCACTGTTCCCTGTCATTCCCACTGTTCCCCACCATTCCCACTGTTCCCCGTCATTCCCACTGTTCCCTGTCATTCCCACTGTTCCCCACCATTCCCACCGTTCCCCACCATTCCCACTGTTCCCCGTCATTCCCACTGTTCCCCGTCATTCCCACCGTTCCCCGCCATTCCCGCCGTCCCCGCCGTTCCCGGTGTCCGCAGCTGCTGGACGGGCGGCGCCGCACGGGCGGGCGGCTGGAGGTCTGGGTGCGGATCCGGGAGCCCCTGGGGGCGCAGCGGCAGCTGGAGCCGCGCTCCGAGCGCTGGCTGGTGCTGGAACCGGCGGCTGAGGCCACGGTGAGTGCCGGGAACCACCGGGAACCCCCCGGGAACCCCCCGGGGCCCCGCGGGATCGTCCTGGGGCGATCAGCCCGGGCTAACCCGGAGCTCCTCCCGCTCAGGTCGCCGTTCCCAAACCGAGCGTGGCGGCCACGAAGGACGGGAGCAGCAGGTGAGGACCGGGAACGGGCAACACCGGCGATTCCCGGCGGGACAAGCAGGGTGGGAATGCGGCTGGGAATTGGGGGTGGGAAGCTCTGGGACCCCCCCATTCCCCTCCTCCAATATCCCGGAGCCACTCTGGCTTTTCCAGGCGTCCCCATCCCCGCCCCGCTCCCTTTTCCCAGATCGCTCCCGACGCTGCCGAGCCTCCACCTGCTGCTGTTCGACCGGGAGCGCCTGGAACGGAAGGTGAGGGGGCGCTGGCGGCGCTTTGGGGAGCCGGGGAGCCCCCGGGGATGCCCCTGACCCCCGGTTTGTGGCGCTCTGCCCCCTCCCCAGATGGTGCCGTTGGGCCGCGCCGGGCGCCCGGTGCCCCCCGAGCTGCGGCAGCAGCACCAGGATCTGCTCCGGCGCATCCAGGGGCTGCGGGCGCGGCTGCAGGGGGGGGACCCCCACTTCCGCACGGGTGAGACTTGGGGGGGCTGCGCTGAGCCCCCCAGATCCTCCTTTATCCGGGATTTTTCCCGCTGCGTTACCCCGGCTTTTCCCGCCGTGCAGAGTACGCGGAGCACCTGGAGCGGCACCTGCGGCTCTACACGGAAGCCGCGCGGCGCCTCGGGACCCAGGGAGAGCGGGTGAGACCCACAGCGGCCCCGCTGGGCCCGGGCAGCGCCCCCAGACCCGCCGGGGCACCCCCAGATCCGGGTGGTCCCGCCCCAAAAATCCTGCACCACCCCCAGACCCGCCAGGACACCCCCAGGTTCTGGAGGTCCTGCCCCAAAAATCCTGCACCACCCCCAAATTCTGGTGCTCCCACCCCAAAAATCCTGCACCACCCCCAGATTCGGGTGCTCCCACCCCAAAAATCCTGCACCACCCCCAAATTCTGGAGGTCCCGCCCCAAAAATCCTGCACCACCCCCAGACCCGCCAGGACACCCCCAGGTTCTGGAGGTCCTGCCCCAAAAATCCTGCACCACCCCCAAATTCTGGTGCTCCCACCCCAAAAATCCTGCACCACCCCCAGATTCGGGTGCTCCCACCCCAAAAATCCTGCACCACCCCCAAATTCTGGAGGTCCCGCCCCAAAAATCCTGCACCACCCCCAGACCCGCCAGGACACCCCCAGATTCGGGTGCTCCCACCCCAAAAATCCTGCACCACACCCAAATTCTGGTGGTCCCGCCCCAAAAATCCTGCACCACCCCCAGACCCGCCAGGACACCCCCAGATTTGGGTGCTCCCACCCCAAAAATCCTGCACCACCCCCAAATTCTGGAGGTCCTGCCCCAAAAATCCTGCACCACCCCCAGACCCGCCAGGACACCCCCAGATTCGGGTGCTCCCACCCCAAAAATCCTGCACCACCCCCAAATTCTGGTGGTCCCGCCCCAAAAATCCTTAATCCCCACCCCTAAACCCTCCTGGACACCCCCAAATCCTGGTGATCCCCCCCCCCTCCAAAAATCCTGGACCACCCCCAGTCCTTGACATCCTTCCAGTTCCTGTGACTCCCCCGAATTCCTGATGTGACCCCCAAGTCCTGTTGCCCCCCCCCCCACCCTGATGACCCCCAAATTGCTGATGTGACCCCCAAACCCCCCTGGGGGCTTTTTTGGGGCCCCCCCCTCATTCCCTCACCCCACAGGAGGCAGCCAAGGAGGCTCTGTACAAACGGAACCTGGTGGAGAGCGAGGTGAGGACCCCGCGGGGGGGGGGGGGGGGGTGAAATTTGGGGGTCCCCCAGACCCCCCCCACCCCTTCCTCACTGTCCTCTTCTCTTCCAGCTCCGAAAGCTCCGTGGATGAGCCCCCCCCCGGCTTTGCCCCCCCCCCCCCCCCACCACTCCAAGTGGGGTTTTGGGGAGGTTCAGAGACCCCCCCCACCCCATTCTGGGGGGGGCTCTGGGGACATCCCCCCCCCCCCCCCCAATGCCCACTGTGACAATCACAGGGATCAGAGCTGCTACATCCCCCCCCCCCCGGGGTGACAATGACCCCCCCGCAATGACAGGGTGACACTGACCCCCCCCCCCAAATTCAGGGTGATAATGAGCCCCCCAGTTTTAGGGTGACACCGACCCCTTCCCATTTCAGGGTGATAGTGACCCCCGCCCCCCCAATTTCAGGTTGACACTGACCCCCCCCAATTTTCGGGTGACACCGGCCCCCCCCCCCCCCCCCCAGTTTTAGGGTGACACAAACCTCCCAATTTTAGGGTGACGCCGACCCCCCCCCCCCCGCCCGCCAGTTTTAGGGTCCGCGTGTCCCCCCTAAGCACTTTTCCCCCCCCTCCATGTCCCCCCCACCAAAGCGGATCCCCCCCAAGTGCCTGTAGGGGAGGGGCTGTTCCGGGCGTTCTCAAAGACTAATATAATTAATTATAATTATAATTACGATAAAGCTTTTAAGAAGAAAAGTGTGGATTTTGGTTACTCCCGGTGCGCCTCCCAGTTGTCAATCAGGGCAACGGCCACGCCCACCGCTGTGCCCCGCCTCCGCGCTGCCTCGTCTCCATGGCAACCCCGCCAGAACAGACGGGCGCGGGCAGCAGCCAATCGTATTGCGGCCGTCGGATTCCCATTGGTCGTATCTCCGCGTGGAGGCGGGGCGCGCCGGCGATCGACGGATGATCCGACCAATGAGCTGCGCGGGCGGTGCAACAGCGACCACTAGGAGCGCGGCGTGGGCGGGGCCAGGGCGGTGTGCGGCGCGCCGGAAGCGGCCGGTCCGGGAAAATGGCGCCGAGCTCGAAAGCGGAGCGGGGCGGCCCCGGGGGGAAACGGGGGGCGGCGGGGGGGGGCCGGGCCCGGGGCTGCACCCCGAGGCCGCCGAGAGCACCTCGTGAGGCAGCTCGACCGCGTGCGGGTGAGCGGGGAGGGCTGAGGGGGGCGGTGGGGGGGCTGAGGGACGGGGGGTGTGTGGGGGGGGGGGTCGCTGTGAGGGGGCGGCTGAGGGGACGCGGGGCTGGGACGTGGCGGGGGCCTCTGAGGGGGGCTCTGAGGGCGATGCGGACATGCTGGAGGGTCCCGGAGCTGGAGGGGGTGGGGTGGGGGGAGCTGAGGGGGGAACTCTGGTTTGGGGGGGTGTCTCTGAGGGATTTGGGGCTCTCTGAGGGGTTTGGGGGCCTCTGAGGGCTTTGGGCGGGGGTCTCTGAGGGGTTTGGGGGTGTCTCTGAGGTGTTTGGGGGTTTCTGAGGCGTTTTGGTGGTCTCTGAGGTGTTTTGGGGGTCTCTCAGGGGTTTGGGGTCTCTCAGGGGCTGCGGGGGGCTCTGTGGGACCCCCCCCCATCTCAGGGGCCGCTGTGGGGGTGCTGGGGGGAGACTTTGGGGGTCCCTGACCCAGCAGTGCCCCCCAGCTCAGCTCTGCCCTGGATTTTGGGGGTCCCTGACCCTGCCCCCCCGTCCTGTGCCCCCCAGCTCAGCGGGCAGCTCTCGCCCCGACTGTTCCGGAAGCTTCCGCCGCGCGTCTGCGTCACCCTCAAGAGCATCGTGGACGAGGAGTTTCTGTGGGCAGGGTGAGGGGGGACCCCAAATCTGTACAGGGAGACCCCAAGTCCGTTAGAGGGATCCCAAATCTGTACAGGGGCACCTGAAATCTGCAGGGGGGCACCCCAAATGTGTTAGGGAGACCCCAAATCTGCAGGGAGGGACCCCAAATCTGTACAGGGGGACCCCAAATCTGCAGGGAGGGACCCCAAATCTGTACAGGGGGACCGTAAATCTGTACAGGGGGACCCCAAATCTGCAGGGAGGGATCCCAAATCTGCTAGGGGGACCCCAAGTCTGTATGAGGGGACCCCAAATGTGCAGGAGGGATCCTAAATCTTCAGGGGTCCCCATCTGCGCGGGGCCTCTGGAGTGACCCTCGCTCTGTGTGTGCCTTTGTCCCCTCCCTGCCCCGTTCTGGGGTCCCTTTGTCCCCTCCCTGCCCCGTTCTGGGGTCCCCCCGTGTCCCCCCAGGCACATCTTCCTGGGTTTCTCCAAGTGCGGCCGCTACGTCCTGTCCTACACCAGCAGCTCCGGGGACGACGACTTCTCCTTCTACCTGTACCACCTGTACTGGTGGGAGTTCAACGTGCACAGCAAGCTGCGCCTGGTACGGCTCCGGGACACCGGGGACACGGGGACACGGGGACATGGGGACATGGGGACAGCTGGGGACATGGGGACAGTGCTGGGGACATGGGGACATGGGGACACTGGGGATATGGGGACATGGGGACAGCTGGGGACAGCTGGGGACATGGGGACATGGGGACATGGGGACATGGGGACATGGGGACAGTGCTGGGGACATGGGGACACGGGGACACGGGGACATGGGGACATGGGGACATGGGGACATGGGGACAGTGCTGGGGACATGGGGACATGGGGACATGGGGACATGGGGACATGGGGACATGGGGACACTGGGGATATGGGGACATGGGGACATGGGGACAGCTGGGGACAGCTGGGGACATGGGGACATGGGGACAGATGGGGACACTGGGGACACCTGGGGACACCTGGGGATGTCTGGGGACAGCTGGGGACACCTGGAGACACTGGGGGCACCTGGAGACACTGGGGATGTCTGGGGACACCTGGGGACAGCCAAGGGACAGCTGGGGACACCTGGAGACACCTGGGGATGTCTGGGGACAGCTGGGGACACCTGAGGACACTGGGGACACCTGGGGACACTGGGGACAGCTGGGGACACTGGGGATGTCTGGGGATGTCTGGGGACACCTGGGGACACCTGGAGACACTGGGGACACCTGGGGACAGCTGGGGACACTGGGGACAGTTGGGGATGTCTGGGGAGACCTGGGGATGTCTGGGGACAGCCAAGGGACAGCCAGAGAAACCCTGGGGACAACCAGGGGATAACCAGGGACCCTGGGGACAGCCAGGGCACGCCCAGGGGGCACCAAGGGACACCTTGGGGACCCTCAGGGGACGCCTCGGTGCCGCCCGTGCCCCCCCAGGTGCGCCAGGTGCGGCTGTTCCAGGACGAGGAGATCTACAGCGACCTTTACCTGACGGTGTGCGAGTGGCCCGGGGACAGCGACAAGGTCATCGTCTTCGGCTTCAAGTGGGTGGCACCTCCCCTGGCCGGGCACCCTGGCTGTGCCTGGGTGTGCCCAGGTGTGCTGGGTGTGCCCGGGTGTGCCCAGGTGTGCTGGCTGTGCCTGGCTGTGCCCAGCTGTGCCCAGGCGTGCCCAGGTGTGCTGGGTGTGCCCAGGTGTGCTGGGTGTGCCCAGGTGTGCCCAGCTGTGCCCGGGCGTGCCCAGGTGTGCTGGGTGTGCCCAGGTGTGCTGGGTGTGCCCGGGTGTGCCCAGGTGTGCTGGCTGTGCCTGGCTGTGCCCAGCTGTGCCCAGGCGTGCCCGGGTGTGCCCAGGTGTGCCCAGGTGTGCCCAGGTGTGCTGGGTGTGCCCGGGTGTGCCCAGCTGTGCCCAGGTGTGCCCGGGCGAGCCCGGGTGACGCCGCTGTCCCCCCGTGTCCCCAGCACGCGCTCGGCGCCGGGGCTGCAGGTGAACATGATGCTGATGAGCGACGAGAACCACCGCGACATCTACGTCAGCGCCGTGGCCGTGCCCCCGCCGCGGCACTGCGCGGCCTGCCGCCGGGCCAGCGAGACCCCCGGTGAGAGCCCGAGACCCCCTGGGAGACCCCAGACCCCTGAGACCCCCTGAGAGACCCCCTGAGACTCCCGGGGAGAGCCCAGACCCCTGAGACCCCCTGAGAGACCCCCGGAGAGACCCCAGACCCCTGAGACCCCCTGAGGGACCCCCTGAGACCCCCGGTGAGAGCCCAGGCCCCCGAGACCCCCTGAGAGACCCCAGACCCCTGAGAGACCCCCTGACACCCCCGGTGAGAGCCCAGACCCCTGAGACCCCTGGTGAGACCCCAGACCCCTGAGACCCCCTGAGAGACCCCCTGAGACCCCCGGGGAGAGCCCCGGTGAGAGCCCAGGCCCCCGAGACCCCCTGAGAGACCCCCTGGGAGACCCCAGACCCCTGAGGCCCCCTGAGAGACCCCCTGAGACCCCCGGTGAGACCCCAGACCCTCTGCAGCCCCCTGAGCCCCGGGCTGGCGATTCCCCTGCTACGATCGATTCGGGGTTTTTTGTTTTGTTTTTTTTTTTTTTTTGGGGGGGGGGTGGGAATTTGGGGTTCCCCGACGCGGGGTGGCCCCCCCTGACCCCCCCCCCCCCCCCCCACGCCCCCAGGTGAGGCCCCCCCCGCCTGCCTGCGCCACGGCTTCCTGCTGCACACCAAGTTCCAGGTGGTGTACCCCTTCCCCACCTTCCAGCCCGCCTTCCAGCTGCGCAAGGACCACGTCGTGCTGCTCAACACCAGCTTCTCCCTGGTGGCCTGCGCCATCGCCGTGCACCCCGCGGGTACCGCGGCCCCCCCGAACCCCCCCGGGACCCCCTGGGACCCCCCAACCCCCTCGGGACTCCCTGAACCCCCCCGGGACCCCCCGAACCCCCTCGGGACCCCCCAACCCCCTCGGGACCCCCTGGGACCCCCTGAACCTCCTCGGGACCCCCAAACCCACTCGGGACTCCCTGGGACCCCCCAACCCCCTCGGGACTCCCTGAACCCCCCCGGGACCCCCCGAACCCCCTCGGGACCCCCCAACCCCCTCGGGACCCCCCGAACCCCCTCGGGACCCCCTGGGACCCCCAAACCCCCTCGGGACTCCCTGAACCCCCCCGGGACCCCCTGGGACCCCCTGAACCTCCTCGGGACCCCCTGAACCCCCTCGGGACCCCCTGGGACCCCCTGAACCTCCTCGGGACCCCCTGAACCCCCTCGGGACCCCCTCGGGACCCCCTCGGGACCCCCCGAACCCCCTCGGGACCCCCTGAACCTCCTCGGGACCCCCGAACCCCCTCGGGACCCCCTGGGACCCCCACAATCTCCCGGACCCCCCTGGCCCCTGCACCCCCCCTGTGGGACCCCCCAAAATCTCCCGAGCCCCCCCTGACCCCCGCACCCCCCCAGGTGACAGCAGCTCCCAGCAGATCCTCTACAAGCGCCGGAACCTTCCAGGCCCCGACCGGAGTGGGGACAGCGCCCCCCCAGAGCCCCCCCAGCAGCCAGAGGGGTCTGGGGGCGCCCCCCCGGCCGCGCCGCCCCCCCCGGGACCCCCCCAAACCCCCGAGCTGCCCCCGGCCCCCCCTTCCCTGGCGGTAGCCAAAGCCAAGGAGTTCGTGGCCGACCTGTTCCGGAGGGCTCAGGGCGCCGGGGGAGGGCCCGGGGGGGCTCACGGCGAGGGGGGGGACGACCCCCCGCCCTCCCCCCGCGGGCCCCCCCACCCCGAGACCCCCCCCACAGTGCCCGGTAGCCCCCCGGGGGACCCTCACCCGCCCGGGACCCCCCCCGAGCCCGGCTACGTCAACTACACCAAACTGCGCTACGTGCTGGAGCCCGGGGAGCCCCCCGAGGGTGAGTGGGGGGGCTGGGGGGGGGGGGTCCCGGGGGGGGGCTGGGGGCGCTCCCCGTTTTTGGGGTGACCCCCTGCGCCCCCCCGCCCCCCCAGAGCTGGAGGATGACAAGATCTCGCTGCCCTTCGTGGTGACCGACCTGAGCGGCCGCAGCCTGAGGCCGCTGCGGGAGCGAGCCACGGCCCAGGTGGGGCTCGGGGGGGACCCCACAGCCCGCAGGGGACCCCCAAGAGGCCGCCGGGGGGGGTGGGCAGGGCCGCGGTGACCCCTCCCGGGCCCCCCCGCCCCGTGCAGGGGCAGTACCTGACGGTGGAGCAGCTGACGCTGGACTTCGAGTACGTCATCAACGAGGTGATCCGCAACGACGCCGCCTGGGCCCGCCAGTTCTGCTCCTTCAGCGACTACGACATCGTCATCCTCGAGGTGGGGGCCCCCGAGAGCCCCTGGGACCCCCCAGGAGACCCCCGGAGAGCCCCGAGACCCCAGAGAGCCCCCCAGAGCACCCAGAGAGCCCCCAGAGCACCCAGAGACCCCAGAGAGACCCCAGAGAGACCCCCAGAGCACCCAGAGAGCCCCCCAGAGCACCCAGAGACCCCAGAGAGCCCCCCAGAGCACCCAGAGAGACCCCCAGAGCACCCAGAGACCACTGAGACCCCAGAGAGCCCCCCAGAGCACCCAGAGACCCCAGAGACCACCCAGAGACCCCTGAGGGCACTCAGAGACCCCAGAGACCACCCAGAGAGCCCCCCCAGTTCACCCAGAAACCCCCTGAGAACACCCAGGACTCACCCAGACCCCCATGGGACCCCAAAACTCCCCTGAGGACCCACCCAGACCCCATGGGACCCCTGGGTACCCCAAAACCCCCCCCAACAACCCACACAGACCCCTGTGGGACCCCCATGGGACCCCAAAACCCCACGGAGACCCTCATGGGAGCCCCGGGTACCCCAAAACTCCCCCCCTGTGTGCCCCCAGGTGTGCCCCGAGACCAACCAGGTGGTGATCAACATCGGGCTGCTGCTGCTGGCCTTCCCCTCCCCCGACGAGCAGGGGCAGCTCCGGTGAGAGGGGTGGGGGTGGGGTGGGGGTCCCCAAAACCCCACAGAGCCCCCCCCCCCCCACTCAGTGCTGACCCCCCCCCCCCCCCCAACCCCTTGGTAGCCCCAGGACGTACCACACGAGCCTCAAGGTGGCCTGGGACCTCAACAGTGGCACCTTCACCACCGTGGGGGTGGGGGACCTGACTGAGGTCAAGGGGCAGACCAGGTGAGGGGGAACGGGATTTTGGGGTGGTTTAGGGGGCCTGCAGGGGATTTTGGTGTGGTTCAGGGGGTCTGGGGGGGATTTTGGGGTGGTTTAGGGGGTCTGGGGGGAATTTTGGGGTGGTTTAGGGGGCCTGCGGGGGATTTGGGGTAGTTCAGGGGGCCTGCAGGGGATTTTGGGGTGGTTTAGGGGGTCTGGGGGGGATTTTGGGGTAGTTTAGGAGGTCTGGGGGAATTTTGGGGTAGTTTAGGGGGCCTGTAGGGGATTTTGGGGTGGTTTAGGGGGTCTGGGGGGGATTTTGGGGTAGTTTAGGAGGTCTGGGGGGATTTTGGGGTAGTTTAGGGGGTCTGGGGTGGATTTTGGGGTGGTTTAGGGGGCCTGTAGGGGATTTTGGGGTGGTTTAGGGGGTCTGGGGGGAATTTTGGGGTGGTTTAGGGGGTCTGGGGGGAATTTTGGGGTGGTTTAGGGGGTCTGGGGTGGATTTCGGGGTGGTTTAGGGGGTCTGGGGGGGATTTTGGGGTGGTTTTAGGGGCTGGGGGTGGTTTAGGGGGTCTGGGGGGATTTTAGGGTGTTTTGGGGGACTGGGAGGGGGTTGAGGGGGTCTGGGGGGGATTTGGGGTGCTCGGGTGGGTTTGGGGGGGCTGGTTCCATTCTGGGGGTGCCGGGTGAGCCCCCTCTGGAGCACTTTTGTGGTCCTGGAGGGGCTCAGGGACCCTTCCCCAAACCCTCTGTGACCCACCCTGAGCCCCCCCCCCAACTCCCTTCCCAAACCTGCCTGAACCCCCCCAAACCTCCCAAAACCCCCCCAAACCTCCCCAAAATCCCCCCAGACCCCCCCCAAACCACCCCGAGCCCCCCTCAGCATCGCCTGCTCTCGGGGTGCCCCAAACCCTGCGGGGCCGCAGCGCCCGTGGGGACCCCGGGGTCCCTCTGGAGGGGGGGGGGTCTGGGGGTGCCCGGGGTCGCTCTGGGGGGTGCCCGGGGGTCCGGGCAGCCCCCCAACCCGCCGTGGCAGCGGCAGCGTGTGGAGCTCGTACCGCAAGGGCTGCGTGGACACGGTGATGCGCTGGCTCGTGCCCGAGGGGCCCGGCCGCGGCGTGCACAGGATGACCAACGAGGCCCTGCACAAGGGTGGGGCTGGGGGGGAGTTTGGGGGTCCCTGGGGGGGGTTGGGGGGGACCTGGAGGAGTTTGGGGGGGTCCCTGGGGGGGGCTGGGGGGGACCTGGAGGAGTTTGGGGGTCCCTGGGGGGGGGCTGGGGGGGACCTGGAGGAGTTTGGGGGGGGCTGGGGGGGACCTGGAGGAATTTGGGGGGGACCTGGAGGAGTTTGGGGGGGGCTGGGGGGGACCTGGAGGAGTTTGGGGGGGACCTGGAGGAGTTTGGGGGGGACCTGGAGGAATTTGGGGGGGACCTGGAGGAGTTTGGGGGGGACCTGGAGGAATTTGGGGGGGACCTGGAGGAGTTTGGGGGGGGCTGGGGGGGACCTGGAGGAGTTTGGGGGGGGGGGGGCTGGGGGGGACCTGGAGGAGTTTGGGGGGTCCCTGGGGGGGGGGGGGGGGGGACCTGGAGGAGTTTGGGGGGGACCTGGAGGAATTTGGGGGGGGGCTGGGGGGGACCTGGAGGAGTTTGGGGGGGTCCCTGGGGGGGACCTGGAGGAATTTGGGGGGGACCTGGAGGAATTTGGGGGGGGCTGGGGGGGACCTGGAGGAGTTTGGGGGGTCCCTGGGGGGGGGCTGGGGGGGACCTGGAGGAGTTTGGGGGGTCCCTGGGGGGGGCTGGGAGGAACCTGGAGGAGTTTGGGGGGGTTGCTGGAGGTCCCTGGGGGGGGTCTGGAGGAGTTTGGGGGGGGTCTGGGAGGGTCCTGGAGGAATTTGGGGGGTCCTGGAAGGGCTGGGGGGGTCCTCGAGGAGTTTGGGGGTCCCTGGAGGAGTTTGGGGGGGACTGAGGGGGTCCTGGAGGAGTTTGGGGACATCTGGGAGGGGTTCTGGGGGTGGGGGGAGGGTCCTGGGTGATTTGGGGGGGGGGGTCGTGCCTGGGCTTGGGGTCTCCCTGCCCCCCCCCCATCGCTGCTTTCCCCCCCACCCCCCCCCCCCAGGCTGTTCCCTGAAGGTTCTGGCGGACAACGAGCGCTACACCTGGATCGTGCTGTGACACCTGGGCACACCTGGGCACACCTGGATCGTGCTGTGACATCTAGAGACAACACCTGGGACAGCTGGGGACACCCCGGGGACACCTGGCTCGTGCTGGGACACCTGGGCCACCCAGGACGTCACCTGGGCCACCTGGATTGCGCTGTGGCACCCGGGGACACGCTGGGGACAGCTGGGGCATCACCTGGGCACAGCTGGACGCTGCTGGCACACCTGGATCCTTCTCCACACGGACACGGGCCCAAGCCCCGCCCCTTTTGGGGCCTTTGGTTTTCTTTTTTTTTTTTTTTTTTTTTTCCTTTTTTTCTTTTTTTTTTTTTTTCCTTGTTTTTTTTTTCCCTTCTCCTTTTGCCGTTCAGTGTTTTATCGGGGGGGATCTCAAATCCCCCTCCCCATAATAAAAACTCCCGTTTCCACCTCGGGGCACGTCTGGGTCAGCTGGGATTTGGGGCTCGTTCTGCGGGTTTTGGGGGCAGGGGTTTTGCTTTTGGGTTGGCCTGGATCTCGGGC